>NC_092042.1:18857937-19157937 GCF_003086295.3 Arachis hypogaea
GGACTCCGGAGTGATATCTTCAGTTCAGTGGGACCAATGGAGATCAGGACTTTCTCCGAATTAGTGAACAAGTGTAGGGTTGCTGAAGAGTGTGTGAAAAGGGCAACTGCTGAGAAAGGGAGTCACAAAAGATCATTCCTACAGAACCGAAGGAAGAGCTTTGCACCTAGAGGTCCGTCTTTCAAGAGGGGAAGCTCTTTTAGGAGGCCCAACAACAACAACAACTCCCAAGGAAAAAGGTATGGGAAGCAGCCTCAGAATGATCAAGCTTGTACTAGATGTGGGAGTCACCATCCGGGAGCACCATGCAAGGCCGGATGGGGATTGTGCTACACTTGTGGAAAGGCAAGGCATAAAGCTGTAAATTGTCCTGAGAAGCAGAAACAAGGTGCTGGAAAGGCACAACAGACTGGTCGGGTGTTCACCACTTCAGCTGTAGGAGCTGAGGGATCCGAGACACTTATTCGAGGTAACTGTGAAATGGCTGGACAAACTTTAAATGCTTTATTTGATTCGGGAGCATCGCATTCATTCATTGCATTTGAGAAAGCCCATGAGTTAGGATTGAAGATTGTAACTTTAGGATATGATCTAAGAGTGTACAATGCTACCCATGAAGCCATGGTAACTAGGCTAGGATGCCCGGAAGTTTCCTTTAGGTTCAAGCAGCGTGATTTTGTTCATAATTTAGTCTGCTTGCCGATGATCGGTCTTGATCTTATCTTGGGATTGGACTGGTTATCTAAGAACCATGTCCTGCTTGATTGTTCTACAAAGTCGGTGTACTTTATGCCGGAAGATACAGAAGGGCCGGTCGTGGTAAATAATTATTACTTGAATTCGATGATGGTGAACTGTTCTGGAACCGAATGTCAGGGTATCCTGTTGTTAGCCGCGGGTGTTTCGGGTGATGATCAAAGGTTGGAGCAGATTCCGGTTGTGTGTGAGTTTCCGGAAGTGTTTCCTGATGATATTGATGAGTTTCCACCTAACCGAGAGGTTGAATTTGCTATTGAATTGGTGTCCGGGGCGGGACCAATCTCAAGTGCTCCTTATAGGATGTCACCGTTAGAGATGAACGAGCTAAAGTCTCAGTTAGAGGATTTGTTGGGAAAGAATTTTATACGACCAAGCATCTCTCCGTGGGGTGCTCCAGTGTTACTGGTGAAGAAGAAGGATGGGAGTATGCGGCTCTGTGTGGATTACAGGCAACTGAACAAGGTTACAATAAAGAATAAGTACCCATTGCCGAGAATTGATGATCTCATGGATTAGTTACAAGGAGCTGGAGTTTT
Organism: Arachis hypogaea; assembly: GCF_003086295.3. Taxonomy (NCBI): domain Eukaryota; kingdom Viridiplantae; phylum Streptophyta; class Magnoliopsida; order Fabales; family Fabaceae; genus Arachis; species Arachis hypogaea. Next base: position 18,859,233 of record NC_092042.1, read on the forward strand.
CTCCAAGATCGACTTGCGATCCGGTTATCACCAGATAAGGGTGAGGGGTGAGGATATCCCTAAGACCGCTTTCAGGACTCGTTATGGTCATTACGAGTACACTGTAATGTCTTTTGGGTTGACGAATGCTCCTGCAGTGTTTATGGATTACATGAATAGAGTTTTCCGTCCGTTTTTGGATAAATACGTTGTTGTCTTCATTGATGACATACTGATTTATTCCAAGACTGAAGAAGAGCATGCGGAACACTTGAGGACCGTGTTGCAGATTCTAAAGGAGAAGAAACTCTATGCAAAATTGTCGAAGTGTGAGTTTTGGAAGAGTGAGGTGAAGTTTTTGGGCCATGTGGTGAGTAAGAAGGGAATAGCCGTAGATCCAACTAAGGTGGAGGCTGTGATGGATTGGAAGCAACCAACCACCGTAACGGAGATAAGGAGTTTTCTGGGTTTAGCTGGCTATTACCGAAGGTTCATCAAGGGCTTTTCACAGATAGCCTTGCCAATGACAAAGTTAACCCGCAAAGACACTCCGTTTGTTTGGACTCCTGAGTGCGAGGAGAGCTTTCAGACATTGAAGGAAAAGTTGACCACTGCACCTGTGTTAGTGTTACATGAGCCGAATGAGCCATTTGAGGTGTATTGTGATGCCTCATTGAAGGGTTTAGGGTGCGTGCTGATGCAGCATCGTAATGTGGTGGCGTATGCCTCACGACAGTTGAGACCTCATGAAGTTAGTTACTGGTGCACGAAATTGTGATCAATACTTTTCTCAAATCAAATAATCCCCGGTAATGAATCCAAAAACTTGGTGTTCAATACCATGGCATAAACACAACTTCGCACAACTAACCAGCAAGTGTACTGGGTCGTCCAAGTAATAAACCTTACGCGAGTAAGGGTCGATCCCACAGAGATTGTTGGTATGAAGCAAGCTATGGTCACCTTGTAAATCTCAGTCAGGCAAACTCAAATGGGTATGGTGATAAACGCATAAAACATAAAGGTAAAGATAGAGATACTTATGTAATTCATTGGTAGGAACTTCAGATAAGCGTATGAAGATGCCTTCCCTTCCGTCTCTCTGCTTTCCTACTGTCTTCATCCAATCCTTCTTCCTCCTTTCCATGGCAAGCTTAAGCAAGGGTTTCACCGTTGTCAGTGGCTACCTCCCATCCTCTCAGTGGAAATGTTCAACGCACCCTGTCACAGCACGGCTATCCATCTGTCGGTTCTCGATCAGGCCGGAATAGAATCCAGTGATTCTTTTGCGTCTGTCACTAACGCCCCGCCCTTAGGAGTTTGAAGCACGTCACAGACATTCAATCATTGAATCCTACTCAGAATACCACAGACAAGGTTAGACCTTCCGGATTCTCTTGAATGCCGCCATCAGTTCTAGCCTATACCACGAAGACTCTGATCTCACGGAATGGCTGGCTCGTTTGTCAGGCGAGCACTCGGTTGTCAGGCGATCAACCATGCATCGTGTATCAGGAATCCAAGAGATATTCACCCAATCGAAGGTAGAACGGAGGTGGTTGTCAATCACACGTTCATAGGTGAGAATGATGATGAGTGTCACGGATCATCACATTCATCAAGTTGAAGAACAAGTGATATCTTAGAACAAGAACAAGCGGAATTGAATAGAAGAACAATAGTAATTGCATTAATACTCGAGGTACAGCAGAGCTCCACACCTTAATCTATGGTGTGTAGAAACTCCACCGTTGAAAATACATAAGAACAGGGTCTAGGCATGGCCGAATGGCCAGCCTCCCAATGATCTAAGATAGCATAAAATGAAGATAGCTACCCAGATATCTCAATACAATAGTAAAAGGTCCTACTTATAGAAAACTAGTAGCATAGAGATGAGTAAATGACATAAAAATCCACTTCCGGGCCCACTTGGTGTGTGCTTGGGCTGAGCAATGAAGCATTTTCGTGTAGAGACTCTTCCTGGAGTTAAACGCCAGCTTTTATGCCAGTTTGGGCGTTTAACTCCCATTTTGGTGCCAGTTCCGGCGTTTAACGCTGGAATTCCTGAGGGTGACTTTGAACGCCGGTTTGGGCCATCAAATCTTGGGCAAAGTATGGACTATTATATATTGCTGGAAAGCCCAGGATGTCTACTTTTCAATGCCATTGATAGCGCGCCAATTGGGCTTCTGTAGCTCCAGAAAATCTACTTCGAGTGCAGGGAGGTCAGAATCCAACAGCATCTGCAGTCCTTTTCAGTCTCTAAATCAGATTTTTGCTCAGGTCCCTCAATTTCAGCCAGAAAATACCTGAAATCACAGAAAAACACACAAACTCATAGTAAAGTCCAGAAAAGTGAATTTTAACTAAAAACTAATAAAAATATACTAAAAACTAACTAGATCATACCAAAAACATACTAAAAACAATGCCAAAAAGCGTACAAATTATCCGCTCATCACAACACCAAACTTAAATTGTTGCTTGTCCTCAAGCAACTGAAAATCAAATAAGATAAAAAGAAGAGAATATGCAATGAATTCCAAAAACATCTATGAAGATCAGTATTAATTAGATGAGCGGGGCTTTTAGCTTTTTGCCTCTGAATAGTTTTAGCATCTCACTCTATCCTTTGAAATTCAGAATGATTGGCTTCTTTAGGAACTCAGAATCCAGATAGTGTTATTGATTCTCCTAGTTAAGTATGATGATTCTTGAACATAGCTACTTATTGAGTCTTGGCCGTGGCCCAAAGCACTCTGTCTTCCAGTATTACCACCGGATACATACATGCCACAGACACATAATTGGGTGAACCTTTTCAGATTGTGACTCAGCTTTGCTAGAGTCCCCAATTAGAGGTATCCAGGGTTCTTAAGCACACTCTTTTTGCCTTGGAACACAACATTATTTCTTTCTTTCTTCTCTTTTTCTCTTTTTTTTTTCTTTTTCTTTCTCTCTCTTTTTTTCGATTTTTTTTTCTCATTGCTTTTTCTTGCTTCAAGAATCATTTTAATGTTTTTTCAGATCCTCAGTAACATGTCTCCTTTTTCATCATTCTTTCAAGAGCCAACATTCATGAACCACAAATTCAAAAGACATATGCACTGTTTAAGCATACATTCAGAAGACAAAAGTAATGCCACCACATCAAAATAATTAAACTGTTATAAAATTCAAAATTCATCCAATTCTTCTCTTTTTCAATTAAGAACAAATTTTTATTTAAGAAAGGTGATGGATTCATAGGACATTCATAACTTTAAGGCATAGACACTAAGACACTAATGATCACAAGACACAAACATGGACAAACATAAGCATTAATTTTCGAAAAATAGGAAAATAAAGAACAAGGAAATTAAAGAACGGGTCCACCTTAGTGATGGCGGCTCTTTCTTCCTCTTGAAAATTCTATGGAGTGCTTGAGCTCCTCAATATCTCTTCCTTGTCTTTGTTGCTCCCCTCTCATGATTCTTTGATCTTCTCTAATTTCATGGAGGATGATGGAGTGTTCTTGGTGCTCCACCTTTAGTTGTCCCATGTTGGAACTTAATTCTCCTAGGGAGGTGTTTAGTTGCTCCCAATAGTTTTGTGGAGGAAAGAGCATCCCTTGAGGTATCTCAGGGATCTCATGATGAGTGGGGTCTCTTGTGTGCTCCATCCTCTTCTTAGTGATGGGCTTGTCCTCATCAATAGGGGTGTCTCCCTCTATGTCAACTGTAACTGAATAACAGAGGTGACAAATGAGATGAGGGAAGGCTAACCTTGCCAAGGTAGAGGACTTGTCCACCACCTTATAAAGCTCTTGAGCTATAACCTCATGAACTTCTATTCCTTCTCCAATCATGATGCTATGAATCATGATAGCCCGGTCTATAGTAACTTCGGACCCGTTGCTAGTAGGAATGATTGAGCGTTGAATAAACTCCAACCATCCTCTAGCCACGGGTTTGAGGTCATGCATTCTCAATTGAACCGACTTCCCTCTTGAATCTCTCTTCCATTGGGCGCCCTCTTCACATATGACTGTGAGGACTTGGTCCAACCTTTGATCAAAGTTGACCCTTCTAGTGTAAGGATGTTCATCTCCTTGCATCATGGGTAAATTGAATGCCAACCTTACACTTTCCGGACTAAAATCCAAGTATTTCCCCCGAACCATAGTAAGATAATTCTTTGGATCCGGGTTCACACTTTGATCATGGTTCTTGGTGATCCATGCATTGGCATAGAACTCTTGAACCATTAAGATTCCGACTTGTTGAATGGGGTTGGTAAGAACTTCCCAACCTCTTCTTCGGATCTCATGTCGGATCTCCGGATATTCACCCTTTTTGAGTGAAAAAGGGACCTCGGGGATCACCTTCTTCAAGGCCACAACTTCATAGAGGTGGTCTTGATGCACCCTTGAGATGAATCTTTCCATCTCCCATGACTCAGAGTTGGAAGCTTTTGCCTTCCCTTTCCTCTTTCTAGAGGTTTCTCCGGCCTTGGATGCCATAAATGGTTATGGAAAAACAAAAAGCAATGCTTTTACCACACCAAACTTAAAAGGTTTGCTCGTCCTCGAGCAAAAGAAGAAAGAAGAGAGTAGAAGAAGAAGAAATGAGGAAGAAGGGAATGGCTTTGTGTTCGGCCAAAGGGGGGAGAAGTGGTGTTTAGGTTGTGTGAAAATGAAGGAGTGAAGGAGGGTTTATGAAAGATGGATGTGAGTGGTGAAGAGAAAGAAGGGATTTGATAGGTGAAGGGTTTTTTGAGGAAGAGAGAGAGAGTGGTAGGGTAGGTGGGGATCCTGTGGGGTCCACAGATCCTGAGGTGTCAAGGAAAAGTCATCCCTGCACCAAATGGCAAGCAAAATTGCGTTTTTAGCCATTTCTGGCGTTAAACGCCGGGCTGGTGCCCATTTCTGGCGTTTAACGCCAGCTTCTTGCCCTTTTCTGGTGTTTAACGCCAGTCTGGTGCCCCTTTCTGGCGTTAAACGCCTAGAATGGTGCCAGACTGGGCGTTAAATGCCCATCTGCTAACCTTACTGGCGTTTAAACGCCAGTAGATGCGTCCTCCAGGGTGTGCTATTTTTCTTCCTGTTTTTCATTCTGTTTTTGCTTTTTTCATTGATTTTGTGACTTCTCATGATCATCAACCTACAAAAGACATAAAATAACAAAGGAAAATAGTTAATTATAAAACATTGGGTTGCCTCCCAACAAGCGCTTCTTTAATGTCATTAGCTTGACAGAGGACTCTCATGGAGCCTCAGAAATGCTCAGAGCCATGTTGGAACCTCCCAACACCAAATTTAGAGTTTGAATGTGGGGGTTCAACACCAAACTTAGAGTTTGGTTGTGGCCTCCCAACACCAAACTTAGAGTTTGACTGTGGGGGCTCTGTTTGGCTCTGTTTTGAAAGAAGCTCTTCATGCTTCCTCTCTATGGTGACAGAGGGATATCCTTGGGCCTTAAACACCAAGGATTCTTCATTCACTTGAATGATCAACTCTCCCCTATCAACATCAGTCACAGCCCTTGCTGTGGCTAGGAAGGGTCTGCCAAGGATGATGGATTCATCCATGCACTTCCCAGTCTCTAGGACTATGAAATCAGTAGGGATGTAATGGTCTTCAACTTTAACCAGAACATCCTCTACAAGTCCATAGGCTTGTTTTCTTGAATTGTCTGCCATCTCTAGTGAGATTTTTGCAGCTTGCACCTCAAAGATCCCTAACTTCTCCATTACAGAGAGAGGCATGAGGTTTACACTTGACCCTAAGTCACACAAGGCCTTCTTGAAGGTCATGGTGCCTATGGTACAAGGTATTGAAAACTTCCCAGGATCCTGTCTCTTTTGAGGCAGTTTCTGCCTAGACAAGTCATCCAGTTCTTTAGTGAGCAAAGGGGGTTCATCCTCCCAAGTCTCATTTCCAAATAACTTGTCATTCAGCTTCATGATTGCTCCAAGGTATTTAGCAACTTGCTCTTCAGTGACATACTCATCCTCTTCAGAGGAAGAATACTCATCAGAGCTCATGAATGGCAGAAGTAAGTCTAATGGAATCTCTATGGTCTCATTTTGAGCCTCAGAGTCCCGGGGTTCCTCATTGGGGAACTCATTGGAGGCCAGTGGACATCCATTGAGGTCCTCCTCAGTGGCGTTCACTGCCTCTTCTTCCTCTCCAAATTCGGCCATGTTGATGGCTTTGCACTCTCCTTTTGGATTTTCTTCTGTATTGCTTGGGAGAGTACTAGGAGGGAGTTCAGTAATTTTCTTGCTCAGCTGACCCACTTGTCCCTCCAAATTTCTAATGGAGGACCTTGTTTCAGTCATGAAACTTTGAGTGGTTTTGATTAGATCAGAGACCATGGTTGCTAAGTCAGAGGTATTCTGCTTAGAACTCTCTGTCTGTTGCTGAGAAGATGATGGAAAAGGCTTGCTATTGCTAAACCTGTTTCTTCCACCATTATTATTGTTGAAACCTTGTTGAGGTCTCTGTTGATCCTTCCATGAGAAATTTGGATAATTTCTCCATGAGGGATTATAGGTGTTTCCATAGGGTTCTCCCATGTAATTCACCTCTTCCATTGAAGGGTTCTCAGGATCATAAGCTTCTTCCTCAGATGAAGCTTCCTTAGTACTGCTTGGTGCATTTTGCATTCCAGACAGACTTTGAGAAATCATATTGACTTGTTGAGTCAATATTTTATTCTGAGCCAATATGGCATTCAGAGTGTCAATCTCAAGAACTCCTTTCTTCTGACTAGTCCCATTGTTCACAGGATTTCTTTCAGAAGTGTACATGAATTGGTTATTTGCAACCATTTCAATCAGTTCTTGAGCTTCAGTAGGCGTCTTCTTCAGATGAAGAGATCCTCCTGCAGAGCTATCCAAAGACATCTTGGACAGTTCAGAGAGACCATCATAGAAAATACCTATGATGCTCCATTCAGAAAGCATATCAGAAGGACACTTTCTGATTAATTGTTTGTATCTTTCCCAAGCTTCATAGAGGGATTCTCCTTCCTTCTGTCTGAAGGTTTGGACTTCCACTCTAAGCTTACTCAATTTTTGAGGTGGAAAGAACTTTGCCAAGAAGGCATTGACTAGCTTTTCCCAAGAGTCCAGGCTTTCTTTAGGTTGAGAGTCCAACCATGTCCTAGCTCTGTCTCTTACAGCAAAAGGGAATAGCATAAGTCTGTAGACCTCAGGGTCAATCCCATTAGTCTTAACTGTGTCACAGATTTGCAAGAATTCAGCTAAAAACTGATGAGGATCTTCCAATGGAAGTCCATGGAACTTGCAATTCTGTTGCATTAGAGAAACTAATTGAGGCTTAAGCTCAAAGTTGTTTGCTCCAATGGCAGGGATAGAGATGCTTCTCCCATAGAAGTCGGGAGTAGGTGCAGTAAAGTCACCCAGCACCTTCCTTGCATTGTTGGCATTGTTGTTGTTTTCGGCTGCCATATGTTCTTCTTCTTTGAAGAATTCGGTTAGGTCCTCTACAGAGAATTGTGCCTTAGCTTCTCTTAGCTTTCTCTTCAAGGTCCTTTCAGGTTCAGGATCAGCCTCAACAAGAATGCCTTTGTCTCTGCTCCTGCTCATATGAAAGAGAAGGGAACAAGAAAATGTGGAATCCTCTATGTCACAATATAGAGATTCCTTTAGGAGTCAGAGGAAAAGAAAAATAGAAGACAGAAGTAGAAAATTCGAACTTATCAAAGAAGATGGAGTTCGAATTTTGCATTAAGGAATAGTGTTAGTCCATAAATAGAAGGATGTGAGAAGAAGGGAAGTAATTTTCGAAAATTAAGTAAAAGATTTTGAAAACATTTTGAAAAACACTAATTAATTTTCGAAAATGAAAGTGGAAAAGAAATCAAGTGATTTTTAAAAAAAGAGTTTGAAAAATCAAAAAGATTTGATTGAAAACTATTTTGAAAAAGATGTGGTTAAGAAGATATGATTAGTTTTAAAAAGATGTGATTGAGAAGATATGATTTGAAAAAAACATTTTAAAAAGATTTGATTTTGAAAATTAAAAACTTGGCTAACAAGAAAAGATATGATTCAAACATTAAACCTTTCTCAACAGAAAAGGCAACATACTTGAATTGTTGAATCAAATCATTAATTGATAGCAAGTATTTTTGAAAATAGAAAGAAATCAATTTTGAAAACATATGATTGAAAAGATATGATTTGAAAAAGATTTGATTTTGAAAAACTTTGAAAACTTGAAAAAAATTGCATTGAAAACAGAATCTTCCCTCTTGTGCCATCCTGGCGTTAAACGCCCAGAATGGTGCACATTCTGGCGTTTAACGCCCAAAACTATACCCTTTTGGGTGTTAAACGCCCAACCAGGTACCCTGGCTGGCGTTTAAACGCCAGTCTGTCTTCTTCACTGGGCGTTTTGAACGTCCAGCTTTTACTGTGTAATTCCTCTGCAGTATGTTCTGATTCTTCAATTCTCTGTATTATTGACTTGAAAAGACACAAATTAAAAATATTTTTGGTTTTTTAATAATCAAAATGCAACTAAAATCAAATAACAATGCATGCAGGACACCAAACTTAGCAGTTTGTATATTACTGACACTAATGCATATAAGACACATAAACACTCAAGTCAAGAGAATTCAAAGATCAAAGTAGGAAATCATCAAGAATTACTTGAAGATCCTTAAGACACATGAATGAATGCATGCAATTGACACCAAACTTAACATGAAACACTAGACTCAAACAAGAAACATACAATATTTTTGGATTTTATGATTTTGTAATTTTTTTGTGTGATTTTCGAAAATTAAGTGGAAAAAGATATCAAAATTCTTAATGAGAATTCTAGGAATCATGCAATGTTTAGTCTAAGACTCCGGTCCAGGAATTAGACATGGCTTCATAGCCAGCCAAGCTTTCAAGAAAAGCTTCGGTCCAAAACACTAGACATGGCCAAAGGCCAGCCAAGCCTTAGCAGATCACTGCTCCAAAAGCAAGATTGATAGAAATCAACAAGCTTTTGTGATGATAAGTTGAAACCTCGGTCCAATGAAATTAGACATGGCTTCACAGCCAGCCAGATTTCAACAAACCATCATGAAACTCTAGAATTCATCTTCAAGAATTTCGAAAAAAATACCTAATCTAAGCAACAAGATGAACCGTCAGTTGTCCAAACTCAACAATCCCCGGCAACGGCGCCAAAAACTTGGTGCACGAAATTGTGATCAATACTTTTCTCAAATCAAATAATCCCCGGTAATGAATCCAAAAACTTGGTGTTCAATACCATGGCATAAACACAACTTCGCACAACTAACCAGCAAGTGTACTGGGTCGTCCAAGTAATAAACCTTACGCGAGTAAGGGTCGATCCCACAGAGATTGTTGGTATGAAGCAAGCTATGGTCACCTTGTAAATCTCAGTCAGGCAAACTCAAATGGGTATGGTGATAAACGCATAAAACATAAAGGTAAAGATAGAGATACTTATGTAATTCATTGGTAGGAACTTCAGATAAGCGTATGAAGATGCCTTCCCTTCCGTCTCTCTGCTTTCCTACTGTCTTCATCCAATCCTTCTTCCTCCTTTCCATGGCAAGCTTAAGCAAGGGTTTCACCGTTGTCAGTGGCTACCTCCCATCCTCTCAGTAAAAATGTTCAACGCACCCTGTCACGGCACGGCTATCCATCTGTCGGTTCTCGATCAGGCCGGAATAGAATCCAGTGATTCTTTTGCGTCTGTCACTAACGCCCCGCCCTCAGGAGTTTGAAGCACGTCACAGTCATTCAATCATTGAATCCTACTCAGAATACCACAGACAAGGTTATAAATTCCGGATTCTCTTGAATGCCGCCATCAGTTCTAGCCTATACCACGAAGACTCTGATCTCACGGAATGGCTGGCTCGTTTGTCAGGCGAGCACTCGGTTGTCAGGCGATCAACCATGCATCGTGTATCAGGAATCCAAGAGATATTCACCCAATCGAAGGTAGAACGGAGGTGGTTGTCAATCACACGTTCATAGGTGAGAATGATGATGAGTGTCACGGATCATCACATTCATCAAGTTGAAGAACAAGTGATATCTTAGAACAAGAACAAGCGGAATTGAATAAAAGAACAATAGTAATTGCATTAATACTCGAGGTACAACAGAGCTCCACACCTTAATCTATGGTGTGTAGAAACTCCACCGTTGAAAATACATAAGAACAGGGTCTAGGCATGGCCGAATGGCCAGCCTCCCAATGATCTAAGATAGCATAAAATGAAGATAGCTACCCAGATATCTCAATACAATAGTAAAAGGTCCTACTTATAGAAAACTAGTAGCCTAGAGATGAGTAAATGACATAAAAATCCACTTCCGGGCCCACTTGGTGTGTGCTTGGGCTGAGCAATGAAGCATTTTCGTGTAGAGACTCTTCCTGGAGTTAAACGCCAGCTTTTATGCCAGTTTGGGCGTTTAACTCCCATTTTGGTGCCAGTTCCGGCGTTTAACGCTGGAATTCCTGAGGGTGACTTTGAACGCCGGTTTGGGCCATCAAATCTTGGGCAAAGTATGGACTATCATATATTGCTGGAAAGCCCAAGATGTCTACTTTCCAACGCCGTTAAGAGCGCGCCAATTGGGCTTCTGTAGCTCCAGAAAATCCACTTCGAGTGCAGGGAGGTCAGAATCCAACAGCATCTGCAGTCCTTTTCAGTCTCTGAATCAGATTTTTGCTCAGGTCCCTCAATTTCAGCCAGAAAATACCTGAAATCACAGAAAAATACACAAACTTATAGTAAAGTCTAGAAAAGTGAATTTTAACTAAAAACTAATAAAAATATACTAAAAACTAACTAGATCATACCAAAAACATACTAAAAACAATGCCAAAAAGCGTACAAATTATCCGCTCATCAGTTACCCTACGCACGATTTGGAACTTGCTGCGGTTGTGTTTGCCTTGAAGGTGTGGAGGCATTACCTCTATGGGGTTAAGTTCCAAGTTTTCTCTGATCATAAGAGCTTGAAGTACCTCTTTGATCAGAAAGAGCTTAATATGAGGCAGAGGAGGTGGATGGAATTGTTGAAGGACTACGACTTTGAGTTGCATTACCATCCGGGAAAGGCAAACGTAGTGGCGGATGCGTTAAGTCGGAAGTCGTTATATGCGGCTTGGATGATGCTTCAAGAGGAGAAGTTGCTCAAAGGATTCGAGAGTCTGAAAATTGGTGCTCGAGAAGTATCCGGAACTTTGTGTTTGAGCCGATTAGAAATCTCAAGTGACTTTAAGTCCGAACTCCTAAAGGCTCATCAAAATGATGAAGCGTTATGGAAGGTGTTACCGGCTATTGAGCAAGGAAAACGGTGGAGAGTGTCAGAAGAAAAAGATGGGTTATGGAGATTTAAGGGTAGGATCATTGTGCCGGATGTTGGCACTTTGAGGCAAGATATTTTAAAGGAGGCACACAAAAGCGGATTCTCCATTCACCCGGGAAGTACTAAGATGTACCATGATTTAAAGGCAATGTTCTGGTGGCCGGGAATGAAGAATGATGTGGCGGAATATGTTTCAAAGTGCTTAACTTGTCAAAAGGTAAAGATTGAACATCAAAGACCTTCCGGGATGTTGCAACCTTTAGAGATTCCACAATGGAAGTGGGAAAGTATTGCAATGGACTTTGTGTCAGGATTGCCAAGGACTAGGGCTGGTTTTGATGCTATTTGGGTGATTGTAGACCGACTGACGAAGTCAGCTCACTTTTTGCCCATTCGGATGACTTACACCCTTGAGGAGCTAGCACGGTTATACATAAAGGAGATTGTGAGACTTCATGGTGTACCTGCTACTATAATCTCTGATAGAGATCCTCGTTTCACTTCAAGGTTTTGGGGTGCATTTCAGAAAGCTTTTGGAACCCGATTAAGCTTGAGCACGGCTTACCATCCTCAAACAGATGGTCAATCCGAGAGGACGATCCAAACACTAGAGGATATGTTGAGAGCTTGTGTTTTGGACCAACCGGTGAGTTGGGATCGGTATATGCCATTAGTGGAGTTTGCATACAAAAATAGTTATCATGCGAGCATCGGAATGGCTCCGTATGAGGCCTTGTATGGGAGGAAATGTCAATCTCCGCTTTGTTGGTATGAAGTTGGAGAGAAAAGCTTGTTGGGGCCGGAAATGATAGCTGAGACTACTGAACAAGTCAAGAAAATCCATGATAGGATGCTTACGGCGCAGAGTCGTCAAAAGAGTTATGCCGACCAGAGGCGAAAGCCCTTAGAATTTGAGGAAGGAGATCATGTTTTTCTTAAGGTTACTCCGACTACAGGAGTAGGTAGGGCAATTAAGGCAAAGAAGTTGAATCCTCGATACATTGGTCCATTTCAAATCCTGGAGAGGATTGGACCGGTGGCGTATCGGATGGCTCTACCACCTCATCTTTCGAATCTGCACGATGTGTTTCACGTGTCGCAGCTTCGGAAGTACACCCCTGATGCTAGCCATGTGTTAGAACCTGAGTCGGTTCAGTTGAGGGAAGATTTGACGCTTCCAGTGGCTCCGGTCAGAATTGATGATACTAGTATCAAACGGTTGCGTGGAAAAGAGGTTTCATTAGTCAAAGTGGCATGGAGTCGAGGCGGTGTTGAGGAACACACTTGGGAACTTGAGTCGAAGATGCGAACGGATTACCCGCATTTATTCTCAGGTAATTGCATTTGAATTTTGTGGGCAAAATTCCCAATTAGGTGGGTAGAATGTAAAACCCGGTTAATTAACGGCTAATTAACCCATAAATGAGAATTTATTCTGGAAAGCCTAAAATGTGATTTTTATGGCTAAATGTGATAGAGGAGATTGAGACGAGAATTTTGGTACCAATTTTATAGAATTCGGACCAAGATTGGACCGAACGGGCCAAACCGGGCCAATTGGACCCAAAGTGGGCCCTTGGCCCAACATAACTTAACCAAAACCCTAGTTTTCAGCACTCTCTCTCCTCATTTGTTACACACACAAGCTGAAATTAGAGAGAAAGGGAGGAAGAACACTCTCTCAAGTTCTCTCCCTTGGTTGATCTTCAAACCGCCATAACTTTTGATCTAGAGCTCCGATTGCCGCCCCGTTTGCGGCCACGCGTTCACCGCGGAGAGCTCTACAAAACCCATACAACCAATCTTGAGGTAAGCCACGTGTTGCTGTTCGAAATCTCAGCCCTTATTTTCGAGTTTCTTGGGTGAAATGTTGAGATTTTGGGTTCTTTGATGTTATAGGACCCAACTCTCTTGAAGGAGAAGGTTAATCTTGTCTCCTTGGACCTTGGGTGTGGTAAGGTTCTTAACCCTAGTGTAATTTTGTTGTTTTATGATGTTTGGGTTTTGAGATGTTGTGTATGGGTATGATGATTGTGGCTTAGGTTGTGTATGTGTGGATATTGGAGCTTGATTGGTGATTTTGAAAAGCTTGGAAAGGGTTTGGTGGTAAAAAATCTGTTCTTGGAGGAGTTGAGGCCTTGAGAGCTTGTGGATAAGTGATTTGGAAGTGCTCCGGTGGAGCTTGGAAAAATCGGCTAAGGTATGGTTTCGGTTTCCCGTATCCAATATGTAATGTGGTAGGAAATATGGTGCACGAAATTGTGATCAATACTTTTCACAAATCAAATAATCCCCGGTAATGAAACCAAAAACTTGGTGTTCAATACCATGGCATAAACACAACTTCGCACAACTAACCAGCAAGTGTACTAGGTCGTCCAAGTAATAAACCTTACGCGAGTAAGGGTCGATCCCACAGAGATTGTTGGTATGAAGCAAGCTATGGTCACCTTGTAAATCTTAGTCAGGCAAACTCAAATGGGTATGGTGATAAACGCATAAAACATAAAGATAAAGATAGAGATACTTATGTAATTCATTGGTAGGAATTTCAGATAAGCGTATGAAGATGCCTTCCCTTCCGTCTCTCTGCTTTCCTACTGTCTTCATCCAATCCTTCTTCCTCCTTTCCATGGCAAGCTCAAGCAAGGGTTTCACCGTTGTCAGTGGCTACCTCCCATTCTCTCAGTGGAAATGTTCAACGCACCCTGTCACGGCACGGCTATCCATCTGTCGGTTCTCAATCAGGCCGGAATAGAATCCAGTGATTCTTTTGCGTCTGTCACTAACGCCCCGCCCTCAGGAGTTTGAAGCACGTCACAGTCATTCAATCATTGAATCCTACTCAGAATACCACAGACAAGGTTAGACCTTCCGGATTCTCTTGAATGCCGCCATCAGTTCTAGCCTATACCACGAAGATTCCGGTAAAAGAATCCAAGAGATATTCACCCAATCGAAGGTAGAACGGAGGTGGTTGTCAGTCACACGTTCATAGGTGAGAATGATGATGAGTGTCACGGATCATCACATTCATCAAGTTGAAGAACAAGTGATATCTTAGAACAAGAACAAGCGGAATTGAATAGAAGAACAATAGTAATTGCATTAATACTCGAGGTACAGCAGAGCTCCACACCTTAATCTATGGTGTATAGAAACTCCACCGTTGAAAATACATAAGAACAAGGTCTAGGCATGGCGGAATGGCCAGCCTCCCAATGATCTAAGATAGCATAAAATGAAGATAGCTACCCCGATATCTCAATACAATAGTAAAAGGTCCTACTTATAGAAAACTAGTAGCCTAGAGATGAGTAAATGACATAAAAATCCACTTCCGGGCCCACTTGGTGTGTGCTTGGGCTGAGCAATGAAGCATTTTCGTGTAGAGACTCTTCCTGGAGTTAAACGCCAGCTTTTATGCCAGTTTGGACGTTTAACTCCCATTTTGGTGCCAGTTCCGGCGTTTAACGCTGGAATTCCTGAGGGTGACTTTGAACGCCGGTTTGGGCCATCAAATCTTGGGCAAAGTATGGACTATCATATATTGCTGGAAAGCCCAGGATGTCTACTTTCCAACGCCGTTAAGAGCGCGCCAATTGGGCTTCTGTAGCTCCAGAAAATCCACTTCGAGTGCAGGGAGGTCAGAATCCAACAGCATCTGCAGTCCTTTTCAGTCTCTGAATCAGATTTTTGCTCAGGTCCCTCAATTTCAGCCAGAAAATACCTGAAATCACAGAAAAACACACAAACTCATAGTAAAGTCCAGAAAAGTGAATTTTAACTAAAAACTAATAAAAATATACTAAAAACTAACTAGATCATACTAAAAACATACTAAAAATAATGCCAAAAAGCGTACAAATTATCCGCTCATCACAACACCAAACTTAAATTGTTGCTTGTCCTCAAGCAACTGAAAATCAAATAAGATAAAAAGAAGAGAATACGCAATGAATTCCAAAAACATCTATGAAGATCAGTATTAATTAGATGAGCGGGGCTTTTAGCTTTTTGCCTCTAAATAGTTTTGGCATCTCACTCTATCCTTTGAAATTCAGAATGATTGGCTTCTTTAGGAACTCAGAATCCAGATAGTGTTATTGATTCTCCTAGTTAAGTATGATGATTCTTGAACATAGCTACTTATTGAGTCTTGGCCGTGGCCCAAAGCACTCTGTCTTCCAGTATTACCACCGGATACATACATGCCACAGACACATAATTGGGTGAACCTTTTCAGATTGTGACTCAGCTTTGCTAGAGTCCCCAATTAGAGGTGTCCAGGGTTCTTAAGCACACTCTTTTTGCCTTGGAACACAACTTTATTTCTTTCTTTCTTCTCTTTTTCTCTTTTTTTTCTTTTTCTTTCTCTCTATTTTTTTTTCGATTTTTTTTCTCATTGCTTTTTCTTGCTTCAAGAATCATTTTAATGATTTTTCAGATCCTCAGTAACATGTCTCCTTTTTCATCATTCTTTCAAGAGCCAACATTCATGAACCACAAATTCAAAAGACATATGCACTGTTTAAGCATACATTCAGAAGACAAAAGTAATGCCACCACATCAAAATAATTAAACTGTTATAAAATTCAAAATTCATGCAATTCTTCTCTTTTTCAATTAAGAACAAATTTTTATTTAAGAAAGGTGATGGATTCATAGGACATTCATAACTTTAAGGCATAGACACTGAGACACTAATGATCACAAGACACAAACATGGACAAACATAAGCATTAATTTTCGAAAAACAGGAAAATAAAGAACAAGGAAATTAAAGAACGGGTCCACCTTAGTGATGGCGGCTCTTTCTTCCTCTTGAAGATCCTATGGAGTGCTTGAGCTCCTCAATGTCTCTTCCTTGTCTTTGTTGCTCCTCTCTCATGATTCTTTGATCTTTTCTAATTTCATGGAGGATGATGGAGTGTTCTTGATACTCCACCCTTAGTTGTCCCATGTTGGAACTCAATTCTCCTAGGGAGGTGTTTAGTTGCTCCCAATAGTTTTGTGGAGGAAAGTGCATCCCTTGAGGTATCTCAAGGATCTCATGATGAGTGGGGTCTCTTGTGTGCTCCATCCTCCTCTTAGTGATGGGCTTGTCCTCATCAATAGGGGTGTCTCCCTCTATGTCAACTCCAACTGAATAACAGAGGTGACAAATGAGATGAGGGAAGGCTAACCTTGCCAAGGTAGAGGACTTGTCCGCCACCTTATAAAGCTCTTGAGCTATAACCTCATGAACTTCTATTCCTTCTCCAATCATGATGCTATGAATCATGATAGCCCGGTCTATAGTAACTTCAGACCGGTTGCTAGTGGGAATGATTGAGCGTTGGATAAACTCCAACCATCCTCTAGCCATGGGTTTGAGGTCATGCCTTCTCAATTGAACCGGCTTCCCTCTTGAATCTCTCTTCCATTGGGCGCCCTCTTCACATATGACTGTGAGGACTTGGTCCAACCTTTGATCAAAGTTGACCCTTCTAGTGTAAGGGTGTTCATCTCCTTGCATCATGGGCAAATTGAATGCCAACCTTACACTTTCCGGACTAAAATCCAAGTATTTCCCCCGAACCATAGTAAGATAATTCTTTGGATCTGGGTTCACACTTTGATCATGGTTCTTGGTGATCCATGCATTGGCATAGAACTCTTGAACCATCAAGATTCCGACTTGTTGAATGGGGTTGGTAAGAACTTCCCAACCTCTTCTTCGGATCTCATGTCGGATCTCCGGATATTCACTCTTTTTGAGTGAAAAAGGGACCTCGGGGATCACCTTCTTCAAGGCCACAACTTCATAGAAGTGGTCTTGATGCACCCTTGAGATGAATCTCTCCATCTCCCATGACTCGGAGGTGGAAGCTTTTGCCTTCCCTTTCTTCTTTCTAGAGGTTTCTCCGGCCTTGGATGCCATAAATGGTTATGGAAAAACAAAAAGCAATGCTTTTACCACACCAAACTTAAAAGGTTTGCCCGTCCTCGAGCAAATGAAGAAAGAAGAGAGTAGAAGAAGAAGAAATGAAGGAGAGGGGAATTGCTTTCGTTTCGGTCAAGAAGGGGAGAAGTGGTGTGTATGTTGTGTGAAAATGAAGGAGTGAAGGAGGGTTTATATAGGAGTGGGGGAGGGGTAGGGTTCGGTCATGTATGGGTGGGTTTGTGTGGGAAAGTGGTTTGAATTTGAATGGTGAGGTAGGTGGGGTTTTATGAAGGATGGATGTGAATAGTGAAGAGAAAGATGGGATTTGATAGGTGAAGGGTTTTTGGGGAAGAGGTGTTGAGGTGATTGGTGGATGGGGAAGAAGAGAGAGAGAGTGGTAGGGTAGGTGGGGATCCTGTGGGGTCCACAGATCCTGAGGTGTCAAGGAAAAGTCATCCCTGCACCAAATGGCAAACAAAATCTCGTTTTGTGCCAATTCTGGCGTTAAACGCCGGGCTGGTGCCCATTTCTGGCGTTTAACACCAGCTTCTTGCCCTTTTCTGGCGTTTAACGCCAGTCTGGTGCCCCTTTCTGGCGTTAAATGCCCAGAATGGTGCCAGACTGGGCGTTAAACGCCCAACAGCTAGTCTCACTGGCGTTTAAACGCCAGTGGGTTCTTCCTCCAGGGTGTGCTGTTTTTCTTTCTGTTTTTCATTCTGTTTTTGCTTTTTTTTCATTGATTTTGTGACTTCTCATGATCATCAACCTACAAAAGACATAAAATAACAAAGGAAAATAGTTAATTATAAAACATTGGGTTGCCTCCCAACAAGCGCTTCTTTAATGTCATTAGCTTGACAGAGGACTCTTATGGAGCCTCAGAAATGCTCAGAGCTATGTTGGAACCTCCCAACACCAAACTTAGAGTTTGAATGTGGGGGTTCAACACCAAACTTAGAGTTTGGTTGTGGCCTCCCAACACCAAACTTAGAGTTTGACTGTGGGGGCTCTGTTTGGCTCTGTTTTGAGAGAAGCTCTTCATGCTTCCTCTCCATGATGACAGAGGGATATCCCTGAGCCTTAAACACCAAGGATTCTTCATTCACTTGAATGATCAACTCTCCTCTATCAACATCAATCACAGCCCTTGCTGTGGCTAGGAAGGGTCTGCCAAGGATGATGGATTCATCCATGCACGTCCCAGTCTCTAGGACTATGAAATCAGTAGGGATGTAATGGTCTTCAACTTTAACCAGAACATCCTCTACAAGTCCATAGGCTTGTTTTCTTGAATTGTCTGCCATCTCTAGTGAGATTTTTGCAGCTTGCACCTCAGAGATCCCTAACTTCTCCATTACAGAGAGAGGCATGAGGTTTACACTTGACCCTAAGTCACACAAGGCCTTCTTGAGGGTCATGGTGCCTATGGTACAAGGTATTGAAAACTTCCCAGGATCCTGTCTCTTTTGAGGCAGTTTCTGCCTAGACAAGTTATCCAGTTCTTTGGTGAGCAAAGGAGCTTCATCCTCCCAAGTCTCATTTCCAAATAACTTGTCATTCAGCTTCATGATTGCTCCAAGGTATTTAGCAACTTGCTCTTCAGTGACATACTCATCCTCTTTAGAGGAAGAATACTCATCAGAGCTCATGAAAGGCAGAAGTAAGTCCAATGGGATCTCTATGGTCTCATTTTGAGCCTCAGATTCCCATGGTTCCTCATTGGGGAACTCATTGGAGGCCAGTGGACGTCCATTGAAGTCTTCCTCAGTGGCGTTCACTGCCTCTCCTTCCTCCCAAAATTCGGCCATGTTGATGGCCTTGCACTCTCCTTTTGGATTTTCTTCTGTATTGCTTGCAAGAGTACTAGGAGGGAGTTCAGTAATTTTCTTGCTCAGCTGACCCACTTGTCCCTCCAAATTTCTAATGGAGGACCTTGTTTCAGTCATGAAACTTTGAGTGGTTTTGATTAGATCAGAGACCATGGTTGCTAAGTCAGAGGTATACTGCTTAGAACTCTCTGTCTGTTGCTGAGAAGATGATGGAAAAGGCTTGCTATTGCTAAACCTGTTTCTTCCACCATTATTATTGTTGAAACCTTGTTAAGGTCTCTGTTGATCCTTCCATGAGAAATTTGGATGATTTCTCCATGAAGGATTATAGGTGTTTCCATAGGATTCTCCCATGTAATTCACCTCTTCCATTGAAGGGTTCTCAGGATCATAAGCTTCTTCCTCAGATGAAGCTTCCTTAGTACTGCTTGGTGCCTTTTGCATTCCAGACAGACTTTGAGAAATCATATTGACCTGTTGAGTCAATATTTTGCTCTGAGCCAATATGGCATTCAGAGTGTCAATCTCAAGAACTCCTTTCTTCTGACTAGTCCCATTGTTCACAGGATTCCTTTCAGAAGTATACATGAATTGGTTATTTGCAACCATTTCAATCAGCTCTTGAGCTTCTGTAGGCGTCTTCTTCAGATGAAGAGATCCTCCAGCAGAGCTATCCAAAGACATTTTGGATAGTTCAGAGAGACCATCATAGAAAATACCTATGATGCTCCATTCAGAAAGCATATCAGAAGGACACTTTCTGATTAATTGTTTGTATCTTTCCCAAGCTTCATAGAGGGATTCTCCTTCCTTCTATCTGAAGGTTTGGACTTCCACTCTAAGCTTACTCAATTTTTGAGGTGGAAACAACTTTGCCAAGAAGGCATTGACTAGCTTTTCCCAAGAGTCCAGGCTTTCTTTAGGTTGAGAGTCCAACCATGTCCTAGCTCTGTCTCTTACAGCAAAAGGGAATAGCATAAGTCTGTAGACTTCAGGGTCAACCCCATTAGTCTTGACAGTGTCACAGATTTGTAAGAATTCAGCTAAAAACTGATGAGGATCTTCCAATGGAAGTCCATGGAACTTGCAATTCTGTTGCATTAGAGAAACTAATTGAGACTTAAGCTCAAAGTTGTTTGCTCTAATGGCAGGGATAGAGATGCTTCTCCCATAAAAGTTGGGAGTAGGTGCAGTAAAGTCACCCAGCACCTTCCTTGCATTGTTGGCATTGTTGTTGTTTTCGGCTGCCATATGTTCTTCTTCTTTGAAGAATTCGGTTAGGTCCTCTATAGAGAATTGTGCCTTAGCTTCTCTTAGCTTTCTCTTCAAGGTCCTTTCAGGTTCAGGATCAGCCTCAACAAGAATGCCTTTGTCTCTGCTCCTGCTCATAAGAAAGAGAAGGGAACAAGAAAATGTGGAATCCTCTATGTCACAATATAGAGATTCCTTTAGGTGTCAGAGGAGAAGAAAAGTAGAAGACAGAAGTAGAAAATTCGAACTTATCAAAGAAGATGGAGTTCGAATTTTGCATTAAGGAATAGTGTTTGTCCATAAATAGAAGGATGTGAGAAGAAAGGAAGTAATTTTCGAAAATTAAGTAAAAGATTTTGAAAACATTTTTGAAAAACACTAATTAATTTTCGAAAATGAAAGTGGAAAAGAAATCAAGTGTTTTTTTGAAAAAGATTTTGAAATTAGAAATCAAAAAGATTTGATTGAAAACTATTTTGAAAAAGATGTGGTTAAGAAGATATGATTAGTTTTAAAAAGATGTGATTGAGAAGATATGATTTGAAAAACATTTTAAAAAGATATGATTTTATTTTGGGTGAGGGAGTAAAGGTTGACCCAGCAAAGATTGAAGCAATTATGGCTTGGTCAACACCTAAATCAGTCAAACAACTAAGAGGATTCTGAGGTCTCACAGTTTATTACCGAAACTTCATCACGAATCATGCTCAACTTACTTTTCCTCTAACTGAGTTACTTAGGAAGAATAATGTGTTTCAATGGACAGCAGTAGCAGATCAAGCCTTCCACCATTTGAAAAATCTGATGACTCAGACTCCCATTCTTGCCTTGCCAAATTTCTTGAAACCTTTTGTAGTAGAGACAAATGTGTTGAGCACAAGGGTTGGAGCAGTTCTATCATAGGAAAGCCACCTGATTGCATTTTTAGCAAGAAACTAGGAGCAAGGTTGGCACAAGCTTTGGCATATGTGCAGAAGTAGTATGCAGTGATGCAAGCAGTGGTGAAATGGTGTTAATATTTGTTGGGCAGGCAATCTGTGATCAGTTCGGATCAGCAAGGGCTCAAGAAACTCCAAACGCAAGTGATCTTAACCTCAGAACAGCAACATTACCTCTCTAAGCTTCTTGGGCATGAATTCAAGATTGAATATCTCCTGGAAAAATTCAATCAAGTTGCCGATGAGTTGTCACGGCAAGAAAAGAGATAACAACAACTCAATTCCAATGCTTTACCACAGTTAAATTTGCTTTCATTCCTACCCTATTGGAAGCTATTCAGGAAGCAGCAGAAATGCAATAATTCAGAGACAAAGCCCAAATTGAAGAGTTTTCTTCTAATTATAGTTTCAAAGATGAGTTACTATTATATATCGGGATAAAATTTAGGTGTCCAATTATGCTGATTTGAGAGAGATTTTACTACACCAATTCCATTCGGTCATCACAGCAAGCCATGGAGGTGTTTTAGAGTTATAAAGGTTTGAGCAAGACATTTTTTGGCCAAGTATGCGCAAGGATATCATTAGATTTATTGACCATTGCGATGAGTGCCAGAGCACAAAATATATTCCAGCACGTCCTCAAGATCTATTGCAGCCACTACTGATTACGAATAAGCCTGGGAGGGAATTAGTATGAATTTTATCACTGAGCTACCGAAATTTGGTGGCTTCATAGTTATTATGGTACTGGTAAATTGTTTCAATAAGATTGCTCGAGTTGCTCTGCTGAAAACTGGATTTACAGCCAAGGTGGTAGCACAAAAGTTCCTCACCAGTGTAGTTAGGTACCATGGCTTTTCCGCTTAAATTGTGTTTGATTGTGATTCCCTTTTTCTCAGTCAATTCTAGAAGCAGATATTTGAAAGCTATGGTACTAAATTGTTGTATAGCACATCTTATCACCTTCAAAACGGATGGGTAAATTGAAGTCATTAATCGAACCTTAGACAATGGATATGTGTCTTCACTCATACTCATGTAGAGAGTGGTCGTCTTATCTCATGTGGAATGGATACTATCATAATACTTTATTTTATTCTACCATTGAAATATCACCTTATGAGGTATTATATGGGTTTGTCATTCGTACTATTTCAGAGTATGTCAGTTGCTCTTCCCTAGTGGAGGATGTAGATGATATGCTTTGGGTAAAAGAAGCTCTGGATCTAGAGCTGCACTACCAACTGAAAAGTGCTCAAGAACGTATAAAGAAATGATCTAACTAGCAGAGGCATGAAAAGTCATTTAAGATTGGTGATTGGATTTTGCTGAAATTGCAACCTTACCGCAAGGCTCAGTGGTGATGCGAGGCAATTTGAAATTAAGAAAGAGGTATTATGGGCTCTTCAAGATCTTTCAACGGATAGCGATATTCGCTTATAAGTTGGAACTTCCGATTGGAAGTGCTATTTATTCGGTGTTCCACATTTCAATGTTGAAAAAATATAAGGGTGACCCCACAGCCACTGCTGGAGCAAACAATCTGCTTATGACTATCCCTTTTGACCCCAACGGCAATTACTGATAGCTGAGTACTGTCACAGGAAGAAGAGCCACATAGAATACAAGTTTTGTTGGAATGGCAAGGTGCACTGTGGGAGGAATCCACTTGGATCAGTTGGTCAGAGTTAATCAAGTTATATCTAGAAGTAGACCTTGAGAATAATATCGTTATTGACAGGAGAGTGGTTGATACTTGATACGATTAATGGTCCATTTCATAGAGGCCCAAACCAAGAACCTGAGATTGAGGAAGGGATTTGGCCAAGTAATCAAAATAAGATCCAAAACAAAAGAATGAGAAAAGCTCCAACATAAATAAGGGACTACCATGTATGAAAAGAGTGTGCAAAAGAAAAATAATTGTCATAGTTAGTTACGTAATAAAATGAGAGGTATAAATAAAGAGGAGTAGAATAAGTGAAAGATAATAATTGATTTGGTAATTGAGTGGAGTTTCTTTCTTGACTTGAATGGAGAGAATTGGTATTATTTATTTTTTTTGCTGTTATATACATTTTCTTATTCTCTACTCTTTAATTGATTCTTAATGTATTTTATTGTGTTGTTAGTTCTAATTTGGAGTGGTGTTGTTACTGTTATATTGAAATAATCTATCATAATCTATCATGTATATATGTTTCTACAAGAGATTGATAAAGTATTGTCATTAATTTTTTATACAAATTAAAATAGTTAAAGTTAGAAATGCTTTTGTTGATAAGTACATTTTATTATAGGGTTATGCTAGGTAACCAATGACTTTCTTAAACAACATGAATAACAGACCTTAAAATTAGTCCAATTCAAGTAAAACACATTACATCTCTAAATTACTCACCTAAATCTTAATATTAGAATCACCATTTGCACACCTAGTGAATTAAACATCCAATATATCTATTATTCATATTGTTTAATATTTTCAGAGCAATGTTAGGGAACCAAAAGGGTATTAGCAAAAAATCAGCTAAATACTTTTGGGTGAATCTAAAATCTCTACGAGTTAATATATATGGATGTTTCTTCTGCTAAATATTAGAATGTTTCTTTTTCATACTAAATTGATGTTCTTTTATATATTTTTCGAATTTTTTTGTATTACAAATGTGAATGTTTCTATTTCTTTAAGAATTTCATAATTTTTTTAAATTTTATAGATATTTAATTATTTTTGCTAAAATATAACTGGATATTTCTTTTGTTAAGTATTAGGATGTTGTTTTTTCATATTAAATGAATATTTTTTTTATATTTCTATAATTGTTCAAGGACTCCTTATGACTAAGATCAAGTGTATAGTTTGCGGTCTCTTTAATCATCAAAACGGCACCTAATATCCCAAGAACACAAGCCATGTTCCTATGCACAATGTTTGATAGAATCTCAATTTGTGATACAACTTGGATTATGTCCTTCTCATTCTCACATTTTAGCTTCTAAACTGCTATGTGGGATCCATTGCCCAAAACTCCGACGAAAATCGACTCGGCTGCTCCACTTATAAGCTTCTGTCCTTCTTTAAAACCTTTGGTGGCTTTGTCTAGATCATGGTGGCTGAACAGGCAAGTTCGATTCGGTTTTCGGAACGAAATGCTGTGGTAATAAGCCTGTTCTGTGTCAAACATTTCTGACTTTGTTGCTGGTTTTTTGAGAAGATAAAATAGTGCAATCAATGAAGTAACAATGAGAAATTGACCCAGGATTCCTACATCATAAGATCAAAGGAAAGTGTGGACAAGTTCTTATTATGCCACATTTAGTGGTGGACCACCCAGCGGATGGCGTGGACGCTCTCATCGGAGAGGTCAACGGCTATAGCAATTTTGTGGCGGGCGCCGGCAGTGGGCGTCGGGGTGGATGCGGCGGATGCGGCGGAGGGCCTGACGGTGAGAGAGAGAGATCTGTGTGTGTAATTGTTGGAGGTGGATAGGTTAATGAGAGAGAAGAGGAAGGTTTTTATAGGTTTTAATTAGGTTTACCTAATTAATTTTAAAATTTTTAAATTTAAAATTTAAAAAATTTAAAATTAATTAATTATTAATATAAATTAATGTGATTTTGTTTAGTTTTTGACCGATAACCTCTTGGTTCTATATACTTTTTCATATTTTCATTATCTACCTATACTTTTCCTTTATTATAAGCATGAAGGATTAAAATGCTACGGATATGATAAGTACAGGTTCTTTCCTTAAGTGAAAGCCACTTTGTAAAATGTACAGGGCGAAAGCTTTTGTTAATTTTTTTATATTTGCAATACAAATAACATATAAATAGTTTCATAACATGCATTTTTGGAACTCAAATTAAACTTTGTATCTTTAAAAGCAGATAGTCAAGTAGGTACTATAAAAAATACTAATTGCTTCTATTCTTCATTATATATCTAACACGTCAATAAGTCCAAACTCTACTCTTCCACTTATTCAAAAATTTCTACATTAATCTAATAATTATATGCTTTCAGGTTCAAACTAATACGTAATGTTGTAGTTGTAGTGGTGGAATTATCATAATTGGAATGCTTATAAATAAAGGACCCTTAGTGTAACTAGAGTATATCCATATTCCATACCACAAGATAACATAGCTGAAAGCCAAAAGAGTTATGGGATTCCAAAGTGGAGAGCAAGCTAACAATCTGCTTAAAGCTCAGTGCCACATATGGAATCATATGTATAGTTTTGTGAACACTATATCCCTTAAATGTGCCGTTGACTTAGACATATTTGAAACCATACACAAACATGGCAGACCCATGTCACTCTCACAACTCATTGCTTCATTGCAAATTCACCCTTCAAAATCCACCTTCATCCCTCGCTTGATGAGAATCTTGACACATTCTGACTTCTTCGCAACGACAAATGTGGCCGATAACAATAATGAGATCGAAATTGGGTATGTTCTAACTGATTCGTCTATGTTGTTACTTAAGGAACACCCCTTAAGTATAAGGACTTTCTTTGTTAACTCGCTTGATCCAATTTTGACAAATCCATGGAACAAGTTGTCAACATGGTACAAAAATGAAGATCCTACGCCGTTTGAAACAGAGCATGGGATAATGGTATGGGAGTATGGTGGGCGTGAACCTAGGCTCAATCATTTGATCAATGATGCCATGGCAAGTGATGCTAGATTCATTAGCGAAATGGTGATTGAGAAGTGCAAAGGTGTGTTTGAGGGATTGGAATCATTGGTTGATGTTGGTGGAGGCAATGGAACTCTTGCAAAGGCCATTGCCAAATCATTCCCACAGTTGGAGTGCACTGTGCTTGATCAACCACATGTTGTTGCTGACTTGGAAGGAAGTGACAACCTTAAATATGTTGGAGGGAACATGTTTGAGGCCATTCCTCCTGCTGATGCTGTTTTGATGAAGGTAAAAAAAAATATATATATATATATATTAAATGCATGTTGCTCTTTGTTTTATACAGGCCAGATGACTAATTATGTTTTTGATGAGCTCTATATAAATATATGTAGGTTACATAATAGTATTTATATTACAAGAAAAAAAAAACTTTTTTCCTCACCACCAATATTATATAAGAAATATTAGATGACTAATAAAATTTCGGCTAACACTTGGCCAACAAAAGATATTTTTATATTAAATTTTAATAATATAAAAATAAAATATTAGTCCAAAATATTGATTAATATTAATAAAAATTATTGATCCTAATATCATATATATAACTAAGAATTTAAAAGGTTAGTATAATATTGTCAAATGATTTTTTAGTGGTTATTCAAAAATGCTCCACAAATATAAAAAAATCAGCTACTAAATTAATTATTATTATATATATATATATATATATATATATATATATATATGTTTTTTTATATATTTTTCTATTATGAGACACTAGAATAATCAAATCTAACATTGTTAAATAATTAAATATGTCATAACAAAATAAGCAATTTTTTTTAATAATAACATAATAAATTTTTTTCATTAATATCAAATATGTATTTTAATTTTATGAGTGCTGATTTAATTTCTTTTTATATGTACATGTAACATTTTTAATATCACGTTTTTTTCTGTGTTATAAGCATCAAAACAATATTAAATACAGAAACTTGAATTTTAACCTTGTATGAAGAAAAAGAAAAATATAGACAAAAATTTATTTTGCAAAGATTAAGATGAATAAAAAGAAAATTTTATTTAGTTTCCTCAAATTGATTCTAATGAATGGTACATTGAATAATAAATCAGGGGATTTTGCATGACTGGAATGATAAAGAATGCATTAACATATTGAAGAAAAGCAATGAAGCAATTTTGAGCAAAGGCAAAGAAGGGAAATTGATCATTATAGACATGGTAGTTCAGGAAGATGAGAAGAAAGATCCTGAATTAGTGGAAACACAACTCTTCTTTGACTTGCTCATGTTGGTTATGGCTGCCGGAAAGGAGAGAAGTGAAAAAGAATGGGCCAAGTTGTTCTTCTCTGCCGGATTCAGTGACTATAAGATAATTCCAGTTTTAGGTATGAGGTCTGTTATTGAGGTCTACCCATAATAACTCATTTTTGAAAAGGAAAAAATTGCAAATGATTTTTATTATAAACATTGATTTATGTGTTGTTTTTAGACTCTAAATCTTTGAAATGTCAAATTCAATTACTTAAAGTTTTCTCAATTATAAAATAAAGGCCTTTTTGTTTTTTTCCCCTCAAAGTTTATCCTTAATTTCCATTAATAAATGATCTATAATAAATAAAACACTAGGAAAGGGGTAATTTTCAAAAGAAGCAATCAGAAGAATTGTTCTTTTTATACATACCGTTGACAATTTCAACATGTGAAATTGTACATTTAAAGAACTATAATCCAATTTGCACATAAGACAAAGTTCATGTGAATCATTTGCAACTTTTCCTTTTCAAAAATGTTAGCATGAACGAGATGGAACCAGGAGTCTGTTTACTGATGGCTACATACAGATTTGAACTTTGTAATAATAAAGTTATTCTTGTATGATTTAATAGTATAAAATTTATATTGATGATATCTGTTTCTACACCTAGCTAGACCGTGATCTTTTTGTTTTTCACTTGAGGGTTGATTTGCCTTGAAGAGGTGACTGATGTGGAGTGTAATATATATTAGTAGTCATATATGCAATTGTCTATAGCTTCTTCATTGGAAAGAATAATTTTTAGGCACTTATTCAAATGAAGATGCTAAAAATATCTTATAAAGATAATTATGTTAAAAATATGATTTATTTATTTAGTCACATTTTAAATAAAAATAATATTTTTATAAATATTAAAATTAAATCTTATAATTTATCATGATAAAAAAACTATTTCTACATAAAAATAATTATAAAATCTTCATTATAGTATTCAACTAATTTTTGTACGAAAAACCTATTATTTCTAACCACAAATATTTTAAATATTAATAAATCTACCATTATATTAAAAAAAATGGAATCTAATTAATAAAATTATTTAAACGTTAAAAAATTATACAAAATTGTAAATTATCCTTTTTTATATTTCCAAATCCATCCCAGGATAAATTTACTTTTTATCCTTTTTCTACTCCCTTTTTACTATTCTCTCTCACAGATTTACCTTCTATTCTATTTATTATTTCACTAAAACTATTATAATTATTGTTACACTTTCTTTTTGTCTCTTCTTCTTTCTCTCCTATTCTACCACCATTGTCACTGCCAAAGACAACTACTATTGTTAGTAGGTCCCCAACTAAATGGGACCTATAAATTAAAAACAAATAATAAAAAATGGCATATAGCTACAAAAAACAAGAGAGAGAAAGAAGTTTCTTATTTTTTTGAAACAGTAGTAAACAGAAAAAGGAGAGAGTTTTCATCGACGAAGGAGAAGGAGAAAATTGGGAAAAAAAGATAAGCCATTTTTTATCCGATTGAACTGGTAAACTTGTTCCATTTCTTATAAAATTTTAGTATGTTATTCTTGGTGTAGAGATGAACATTAGGATATAACTTGCTAGTTGTATTGCCTTCTCTTTTGTCTGATTTGATATACCCACTTTGTGGAGGGTTTATGTTGATTCCATCAGTTTTAATGATGTATTTTATTGATTGTTGAGATGCCTTAGTGCTACTAGGAAGACTGATTGTATACTCATTATTTTGATAGTGGAAGATTTTCTGAACTAGGTTCCGTGGATTTTTTGTCTCTTTTTTGGGGGGTTTTCCCACCTTAAAATTCTGGTGTTTGAGTATTTAATTTCTGCCATTATATTTAATGCTTGGAGTATCTTTGGTATTATCTATTTAATTGCACAAGTTGTGAAAAAATTATTTTTTGGTACTTTCGCTGTTAGGCAGGTTCTTTTTTGAACCTTTGTTGAGTTTTTTCAACAAAGTAGTATCAGAGCTTTGGTTGTTTATTTCTGTGCTGATTAAATGGAGAAAAATACTCATAGACTGAATATGGTCAAATTGAATTTCCAAAATTACTCGATTTGAAAGACTCTCATAGAAGATACGTTGTATAGCAAGGATTTGTATGATCCTGTAGAGGGGCATAAATCCAAAGGTACTAAATCCGATGCTAAATGGAAAAAGCTGAATCGAAAGGCAGTTACTTTGATTAGGCAATAACTTGATCTTAGCGTGTATTTACATGTTGACACCGAAACAAATGCCGAAAAGATGTAGAATAAATGGAAGGATTTATATGAGAGGAAGAATGTGCAAAACAAAGCATTCTTGATTAAGAAAGTTGTCAATATGAAGTATATTGAAGGTAAATCAATGCAGGAGCACTTGAGCATTTTTTAGGAGATGGTAAATCAACTGACAAATAATGAAATCACTTTGAATGATGAATTGCAAGCCTTGTTGTTGTAAAGCTCTTTGCCTAAAAGTTGGGAAGTTCTGGTTGTCACACTGACTAACTCAGCTCCAAATGAAAAGTTGATGTTAGCAATGGTTAAAGAGAGCATGTTGAATGAAGAAGCTAAAAGAAAATAGTGAGGTTTGACTAATGCCTCCTCCCAGTCAGAAGCACTTGTTTCAGAGTTACAGGGGAGAAGACAAAGTAGAAAACCTCAGTTCTGACAAGTCAGAGAGTCGAAGCAAGTCAAGAGGAAAGTACAAGCCAAGAAACGAGTTTATTTGTCACCATTGTGGCAAGCCAGGGCATATCAAGAGGTATTGTAGTTTCTTGAAAAGAGAACAATCAAGGTGAAGAAATGAAGACAAAGGTAAAGATAGTGATAAAGAAACTACTACTATTGTTTATAAAGATGTTCTTATCACATATGATAAAAATTATGTGAATCTTGTCTGTGATGATTCCACTTGGATTATGGACTCTGGTGCCTCATGTCATGTGGTGCGGATTTTACAACCCACACTTACTAACCGGCAAGTACACCGGGTTGTACCAAGTAATACCTTACGTAAGTAAGGGTCGATCCCACGAGGATTGATGGATCAAGCAACAATGATTGATTGATTGACTTAGTTAGGCAAGCAGAAATTGGTTTTGAGATGTTCAAAAGGTTTAAGTTCGAATTCAAAATATCAAAAGTATAGACAATTAAATAAATTGAGAATAAAATATGGATAAACAGTTAAGGTTTTAGAGTTATCTATTTTTCCGGATTTACTTTTATTACTAATTATTATAATTATGTAGGATTTAATTTATGGCAAACTATATATGACTAGACCTTAATTCCGTAGACCTTCCTAGTCTCCTCTAAAATTTATTAACTGCCAATTCCTTGGTCAATTAATTCCAATTAAAGGGTACATGATCAAATTCCAGTTTGCATGCCACAAAAACTCTAATTACCCAAAGAATAAAAGGATTATATGTCACGTATCCTGTTAAATCTAGGTAATTAGAATTTAGGAGAATATGTTTTCAAGCTGTTGTTCAAGTACAGAGCTTTTCCCAGTTATACAAGAACTCAAATAGAAAGAGGTCATACTTCCGTTCCACCCAAATTCATAAGATAAAGAACGAAAACAATTCTTAAATATAAATCCAAAACATAAATTAAAATAGAAAAAGTAATAAAATCAATCCATACAAATAGACAGAGCTCCTAACCTTAACAATGGATGATTAGTTGCTCATGGTACGTAGAATGTAAATTTTGTATAGAATTCCCTAATAGAATCCCTCTAATGTAATCTAATGTACCTAATTGAAGAGAAGTCTCCCCTTTTTATAACTAATCCTAATTAATTTAAAATCTAATTATCTAAAAATAAAAATAATATCTTTTCCTAAAAGATAAGATTTGAATTTAAATTCGAATTAATTAACAGATTTTCAGTTGATAGGTGGGGGACCACTTGCTTTGTCCATTCTGCAGCTTCTAATCTGTGTTTTCTGGGCTGGAAAGTGGGTCAAAACAGCCCAGAAATCACCCCCAGCGTTTTCTGTATTATTGCAGATCACGTATGTGACGCGTCCGCGTTGTCCACGCGCTCGTGTCATTTGTGCAAATTCCAGTCCACGTGTTCGCGTCAGGCACGCGATCGCGTCATTGCGATTTCTCCATTCCGCGCGGTCGAGTGAGCCATGCGTCCGCGTCGGTCTTCGCTGGTCATCTCTTTGGTTTCTTCTTTTTCTCTGCAGAAACTTCATCAAATCCCTCCGAATGCCACCTAAAATAAATAAAATTGCACAAAACTCAAAATAGCATCCATAGTGGCTAAAATATAATTAATTCTTAATTAAACTCAACAAATTAGATGCAAATTCACTAGGAAAAGATAGACAAGATGCTCACGCATCACAACACCAAACTTAAACTGTTGCTTGTCCTCAAGCAACCAAAACTAATATAAGCTTATGATATGAATTTCCATGAGAATGAGAGTTCGATTAAGCTCATGTCTCTTTTTATAGTGGGGTTTATAACTGTAATCCTGAATAGGTTTGGCATCTCACTCTCCTTTAAATTAGAAGGATGTCACTGTCATATGGAATTAGAATCCGGATAGTATTATGAATTCTCTGATCTTTTATATTTCAGTTTAATCCTTGAACACAACAACATTTACTTTAATTTATTTTTCTTTGGTGCTTTGCACCTTGAGTCTAGCCGTGACTTTAAATATTTTGTCTCAAGATTTACTTGACACAAAAACACCACAAGCACTTAACTGGGGAACTCCCTTTGAGTTCTGATTTTTCTTTCAGTTACTCCCAGACAGTGGTGCTCAAAGCCTTTGGCATACTCTGTTAAGCGCACTTGGTCTTGACTCTAAGTGTTCTGTCTCAAGGATTACTTTGACACAATCACACCACAAGCATGTGACTAGGAAAACAACTCTTTGAGCTTTTAATCATGTCCGACCTCCCTAGTCATTGATGCTCAGAGCCTTGAACCTTGCTTTTTATTTTATTTTATAATTTTTTTGTTGTTTCTTTTGCTTCAAGGATTAAATTTTTATTTATTTCAGAGAAGTCATAATAATTCTCTAAATTCCTGTTCCTTATACATCAACATCACTTGATTCAAATTCAAATATGCATTGTTCATATCATGCATTCAAAATTACCATTAATACCACCACATTTAAGTAAATAAGACTATTCTTAGAATTAACTCAAGTTCTCATGCAATATATCACTTCTTTTTCTTTTCTTTTTAGATTCAAGTTCATTGAGTGGTACATGAAACATCTTTTCAGCATTAAATAAATTAAAAGAAAACTAATCGTAGGATTCTAACTAATAAAAGATCATGCAACAGACAAAGTAAAATAGCAGAAAACCGGAACATAACATAGAAAAAGAAAGGAGGAATAAAAATGAAAGGAACTCAACCACCTTAGTTATCCTAGCGGTCGCTTTATTCTTCAGGTTGTGCTCCTTCATGAAGATGATTTGCCTCCCTTTTGGTGCCAGAAAACCAATACGCGCAGCGTCAACACCAAACTTAAAGGTTTGCTTGTCCTCAAGCAAAGAAGTACTGAAAATAGAAGAAACAATTATTAAGAGGAGAGAAAAATAAGAGGAGAAAAGAATAAGAGAGAATTAGTATTGGGAGAGAGAGATAGAAAGAAAACTGGGCGGCGCAAGCGACGCAGCCACGTGGGGCATGCGTTTGCGTGATTGCGTTTTAGTTAGTTGACGCGGTTGCGTCGGTCATGCGGTCGCGTGACCCATGTTATGCTTCGGGTGCGAGTGCAGCCTCGCGCCTACACAACTCTCTGTTTGAATTTCAATATTTGCCAAATTTGGGATGACGCGATCACGTGGGGCATGCGATCGCGTAAGTGGCTTCAGAAGAGAATGACGCGGACGCGTCGGAGACGTGGTCGCGTGATAGGGATTATGCGTCTAGCACCAAGCCAGCACCACTCTAGCACAATATTTGGTTGTGCACCCTTTTTACGTCGAAAATCAAGGCACGCGGCCGCGTGGGCCACGCGGCCGCGTGGGCCACGCGGTCGCATGGGAGGCTAATATTCCCACATGACGCGGATGCATCGGCGATGCAGTCACGTCGCGTGGCATTTTTTTTTTTTAGCTTGAGGTGTTCGGTTCCTGAGATAAAATAGCTACATGATCAGAAAATTAGTAAGAACTCAATAAAAATAAAATAAATGCGAAAACTACTACTACGAAAAATAACTAAGAATGAAAAGAAATGATCATACCACGATGGGTTGTCTCCCACCAAGCACTTTTAGTTAAAGTCCTTAAGTTGGACATGTGGTGAGCTCCTTGTCATGGTGGCTTGTGCTTGTACTGATCCAGGAATCCCCACTAATGTTTGTAATTCCAATGGCTACCGGGATCCCAAACCATGCGTATAATGCCTTTGAGCGAATTGAAGCAAGTGACAAGGCCCCAAGAGAGTTGATTGTGGGAATGAATTACAGGGTCTCAAATCTTGCTTTTACGTCCGTCTTCTTGTGAATCACCATTATTTCCACCTGGTGGCAAGTAATCTGAATTCTCACAGAGACATCCAAACAACCTTCTAGACCCCTTCAATTGAGCTCTACACCAATCCTTGCACTTCGATTTGGAGCATGCAATCATATTGGACCTTGCTTGACAACTCTTGCCACTAACCATCTTCCTCTTACTCTTAATGCCACAAAGAGCTCTAAGTTGACCATCCGTCTCTAGTAGCCCATATTCAAGTGGGAAAGTACAAGTTAAGGATAGGAATTTTACTCACTTGAATGTTGTATTGGATGGTGATGGTGGTTTTGCAAGCTCCACTCCTTTGTGTTCTTCTTTGAATTCTTCTACCTCTTTGCAAGCTTTCTCAATTTCAACCTCTTCCTCTTGGTAGCTGTCTTCTAATGCAATCTCTTCTTTATTACTTACCAAGGGCATTGGAGGTTGTGCATCTTCCTCTTCTTCTAATTGCTTGCTTATTTGGCTCATTTGCACCTCCAAGTTTCTTATTGAGGCTCTGGTTTCCTGCATAAAACTTTTCAAGATTGCTTCCAAATCATTGTTCTGTTGGGACTGAGAAGACTGAAACTGGTGGTTATTAGAATTATTCTGTTGAAAAACACCCTGAGAACTATGATCAAAATTTTGTGGCCTCTGAGGTTGCTCTTCCCACTCAAAATTTGGGTGTTGGGTGTTGATAGTTGGGACTTGCATGTCACTCATCTGTTGAGTAAGTAGACTTAATTGCTGAGTCATAAGCTTGTTCTGGGCAAGAATAGCATTAAGAGTTTCTACTTCTATAACACTCTTCTTCTGAGAAGTCTCAATATCTGATGGTGGCTCTTGACATGGGTAGAAAGATGATGGTTCTTGGTAGTTGGAACATGGAGCACTGAAATTTCTTTGGTTTTGGCTTTTCCAACCAAAATTTTGATAGTTCCTCCATCCACCATAATATGAATCACTACTCGGATGTGAGTAGTAACCCATGTGATCTTTCTCCATTATTTTTTTCTTAGCACAAAACACCAAAAAGGATTAAACGTACCATGTGGTAAATAGGAAAGCAAAGAAGAAAGAACAGAATTCAAAGAATTAAAATAAAACTACTAGGAAACACCAAACTTAATTTCGAAAATTAAAAAAAAATATTGGTGCTATTTACGAAAAATTTTTTTGAAAAATTTTTTTTTTTGAAAATCAAGTAATAAAAGAAAAAAAATTAAAACGAAACAGGGAGGAGTTCACGTAAAATAAGAGAAAAAAATATTTTTATTTATTTATTATTTTTTATTTATTTATTTATTATTTTTTTAAACAAAAATAAAAAAAGAAACGAGAAAGAAAGAACAGGGGAGGGGGGTAAAATGAAAAGGAAAAGAAAAAATAACGTAAAGGATAGAAAGAAAAAAATTAACGAAAAAAAAGAAAAATACCGTAAAAAATTTTTTTTTTCAAAAATTCAAAGCAAAATTTTTTTAAATAAAATTAAAACTAAAACGCTTAATCTAAACAATCAAACAACTAACAGTTGTTAATCACTATCAATCTCCGGTAACGTCGCCAAAAACTTGTTGCGGATTTTACAACCCACACTTACTAACCGGCAAATGCACCGGGTCGTACCAAGTAATACCTTACGTGAGTACGGGTCGATCCCACGAGGATTGATGGATCAAGCAACAATGATTGATTGATTGGCTTAGTTAGGCAAGCAGAAATTAGTTTTGAGATGTTCAAAAGGTTTAAGTTCGAATTCAAAATATCAAAAGTATAGACAATTAAATAAATTGGAAATAAAATATGGATAAACAGTTAAGGTTTCAGAGTTATCTATTTTTTCGGATTTACTTTTATTACTAATTATTTTAATTATGTAGGATTTAATTTATGGCAAACTATATGTGACTAGACCCTAATTCCTTATACCTTCCTAGTCTCCTCTAAAATTCATTAACTGTCAATTCCTTGGTCAATTAATTCCAATTAAAGGGTACATGATCAAATTCCAGTTTGCATGCCACAAAAACTCTAATTACCCAAAGAATAAAAGGATTATATGTCACGTATCTCATTAAATCCAGATAATTAGAATTTAGGAGAATATGTTTTCAAGCTGTTGTTCAAGTATAGAGCTTTTTCAAGTTATACAAGAACTCAAATAGAAAGAGGGTCATACTTCCGTTCCACCCAAA
Organism: Arachis hypogaea; assembly: GCF_003086295.3. Classification (NCBI taxonomy): domain Eukaryota; kingdom Viridiplantae; phylum Streptophyta; class Magnoliopsida; order Fabales; family Fabaceae; genus Arachis; species Arachis hypogaea. The sequence goes on from NC_092042.1 coordinate 18,895,204, forward strand.
TTCATAAGATAAAGAACGAAAACAATTCTTAAATATAAATCCAAAACATAAATTAAAATAGAAAAAGTAATAAAATCAATCCATACAAATAGACAGAGCTCCTAACCTTAACAATGGAGGATTAGTTGCTCATGCTACGTAGAATGTAAATTTTGTATAGAATTCCCTAATGGAATCCCTCTAATGTAATCTAATGTACCTAATAGAAGAGAAGTCTCCCCTTTTTATAACTAATCCTAATTAATTTAAAATCTAATTATCTAAAAATAAAAATAATATATTTTCCTAAAAGATAAGATTTGAATTTAAATTCAAATTAATTAACAGATTTTCAGTTGATGGGTGGGGACCACTTGCTTTGTCCATTCTACAGCTTCTAATTTGTGTTTTCTGGGCTGGAAAGTGGGTCAAAACAGCCCAGAAATCACCCCCAGCATTTTCTGTATTATTGCAGATCACGTATGTGACGCGTCCGCGTCGTCCACGCGCTCGCGTCATTCGTGCAGATTCTAGTCCACGCGTTCATGTCATTGCGATTTTTCCATTCCGTACGGTCGCGTGAACCATGTATCCGCGTTGGTCTTCGCTGGTCATCTCTTTGATTTCTTCTTTTTCTCTGCAGAAACTTCATCAAATCCCTCCGAATGCTACCTAAAATAAATAAAATTGCACAAAACTCAAAATAGCATCCATAGTGACTAAAATATAATTAATTCTTAATTAAACTCAATAAATTAGATGCAAATTCACTAGGAAAAGATAGACAAGGTGCTCACGTATCATCATGTCACTCCGAGGCGTGAATTTTTTACTTCCTATACTGCTGAAAATTTTGGCAAGATCAAATTGGGAGATAAAGGAGTATGTGATATCATTGGTATAGGTGATATGTGGCTTGAAACTAACATGGGATGCAAGTTGCAGTTGAAGAATGTTAGGCATGCGCCAGATATGCGGTTCAATCTCATTTTAGTGAAGGCATTGGATCAAGAAGGGTATTGTACTTCCTTTGACAGTGGAAAAATGCAAAATTACTAAAGGAGCTCTCATTGTTGCTAAAGAATACAATAGTATCACTACTCTCTACCAGTTGCAAGCAAAGTTGTGCAAAGAAGAGATGAATGTAGCTGATGATTCCTTTTCTAATTTGTGGCATATACATCTTGGTCACTTGAGCGAAAAAGGACTAAGCATCTTAGCCAAGAAGCACTCACTTCTAGTGAAAGGTACAACTTTAAATACTTTTACCCATTGTTTTATTGGAAAGCATGCCAGAGTATTATTTCATAGTTCTGGACCTCATAGGAGATCACATGTTCTAGATTTAGTTCACACTGATGTTTGTACTATGGATGCTAAGACACTAGGTGGTGCATCATATTTTGTTACTTTTATTGATCAGGCTTTTGTTTTGAAATCTAAAGACCAGGTGCTCGGTATTTTCAAACACTTTCATGCAAGTGTTAAAAGAGAAACAAGAAGGAAATTGAAATGTATTCGAGCAGATAATAGTGGTGAATACAAGGGTCCATTTGAAGAGTATTGTAAAGGACATGCGATCAAGTTTGAGAATATGGTTCCTAAGAATCCTCAACATAATAGAGTCGCAGAGAGAATGAATCGCACTATCAATGATAGAGTAAGGTGTATGCTCTCTCATGCAAAGTTGCCTAAATCCTTTTGGAGTGAAGCGATGGGGACTGCAATAGATTTGATCAACCTTTATCCTTCAGTTCCACTAAATGGTGATGTTCCAGAAAAAAATTTAGAGAGAAAAAGATGTCTCCTATAGTCACTTGTGAGTGTTTGGCTGTAGGACTTTTGTTCACATTCCAAGAGATGAAAGGTCCAAACTTGATAGAAAGTCAAAGTAATGTATCTTCATGGGTTATGGTCACAAAGACTTTGGTTACAGATTATGGGATCCGGTGAACAAGAAGATAATTAGAAGCAGATATGTGATTTTTCTTGAAGACCAAACTATTGAAGACCTTGAGAAGACAAATAAGCTAATAATAACTGTTAGACGTTCTGCTGATGATGTACCTGGTCCTTCTACTAGACCTCCTGTTGATGGGAGAGATGTACAAGTTGATAGTGATGGTAATGATATGCATGATGAACCTACACCTCAACCTGGGGTGCCAGATGCAGAAGTTTCACCAGATGTTGAAGTTCCACCTGAACCACCAGTTGAGCTTGAATTGAGAAGATCTACTAGAGATTGTCATCCTTCTCAAAAATACTCTCCTTATGAGTATATGATGAACACTGAGACCGGAGAGTCAGAGAGCTACCAGGAAGCTATGTCTGATGAGCATAAAGAAGATTCATTGAAGGCCATGCAAGAAGAAATGAAATCCTTGCATGAGAATCATACTTTTGAATTGGTGATGCTACCGAAGGGTAAGAGAGCATTCAAGAATGAACGGGTGTTCAAATTGAAAGCGGATAAAAATGTCTCACGGCCAAGGTACAAAGCTCAATTGGTTGTGAAAGGTTTAGAACAAAAGAAAGGTATTGATTTTGAGAAGATTTTCTCTCCAGTTGTGAAGATGTCCTCTATTCGAGTTGTGCTTGGATTGGCAGCTAGCTTGAATTTAGAGGTTGAACAGCTTGATGTGAAGACTACATTCCTTCACGGTGACATAGATAAAGAAATTTATATGGAGCAACCAGAGGTTTTTGAGGTTAAAGGAAAGGAGCACCTTGTATGCAAGTTGAAGAAGAGCTTATATAGGTTGAAGCAAGCGCCAAGGCAGTGGTACACGAAGTTTGATTCCTTCATGGAAGGTCATGGGTATAGTAAGACTTCTTTTGATCATTGTGTGTATGTTAAGAAATTCTCTGATGGTTATTTTATAATTCTCTTGCTTTATGTTGATGACATGTTGATTGTTGGTCATGACACTAAGAAGATTAAAAGTCTTAAGAAAGACTTGAATAGATCCTTTGCTATGAAGGATTTGGGTCTTTCAAAAAAAAATCCTTAGCATGAGCATCACTCGTGACAGGAAAAATGAAAAATTGTGGTTGTCACAACAGAAGTATATTGAGAAGGTTTTAGAGAGGTTTAGCATGAGTAATTCCAAACCTGTTAGTACTCCACTTGCTAGTCATTTCAAGCTGAGTTCGTAGCAATGCCCTACAAGTGAGAAAGAGAAAACAGAAATAAAGAAGATTCCATATGCATCTGTAGTTGGCAGTTTGATGTATGTGATGGTTTGCACCAGGCTGGATATTGCTTATGCTGTTGGAGTTGTTAGTCGGTTTCTCTCTAATCTTGACAAGGAACATTGGCAAGTAGTGAAGTGGATTCTCAGATACCTTAATGGCACTTCTAGAGTTTGCTTATGCTTTGGGAGTGGCCAACCTGTGTTGGATGGTTACATAGATGCGGATGTGGCTGGGGATCTTGATTCAAAAAAGTCTACTTCTGGTTATATGATGACTTTTGCAGGGGGAGCTGTGTCGTGGCAATCTCGACTTCAGAAATGTGTTACTTTGTCTACTACAGAGGCAGAATACATTGTTGTCATTGAAGCTTCTAAGGAACTCTTGTGGATGAAAAAATTTCTACAAGAGTTAGGCATCAATCAAGAGAAGTTTGTGTTATTTTGTGACAGTCAGCAAGAATCTGACGTTTTATTCCAGATCGGAGCATAAAAAGGTGAGGTATCATTGGATACATCAAATGCTTGAGATGAAGTCATATGCACTTGAGAAGATCCATACTGATGACAATAGTTCAGATATGATGACTAAGAGTTTACCTGCAGTGAAGTTTGATTCCTACAAAAAGAAGGTGGGCTTGGTGGAGCAGCCTATCCCCACTTGAGTTGGTGAGGGGGAGATTTGTAAGTGGGTCCCAAATAAGTAGGGTCCACAAGTTAAAATAAATAAATAAAAAAGAAGTGACATATAGCCACGGGAAGCAAGAGAGAGAGAAGGATGTCTCCCATTTTTCTAAAATAGCAAACAAAGAGAGGAGAGAGTTTTCATCGACAAAGGAGGAGAAGAAAATTGGGAAAAAGGGCAAGCCATTTTTAATCCGATTGAACCGGTAAAATTGCTCCATTTCTTATGAAATTTTAGTATGTTATTCCTGGTGTAGAGATGAACATTAGGATATAACTTGCTAGTTGTATTGCCTTCTCTTTTGTTTGATTTGAGATATCCACTTTGTAGAGGGTTTATGTTGATTCCATTAGTTTTGATGATGTATTTTCTTGATTGTTGAGATGCCCTAGTGCTACTAAGAAGACTGATTGTGTACCCATTATTTTGATAATGAAAGATTTTCTAGACTGGGTCTCATGGGTTTTTTGTCCCTCTTTTGGGGGTTTTCTCACGTTAAAATTTTGATTTTTGAGTATTTAATTTCTACCATTATATTTGTTGCTTGGAGTATCTTTGGTATTGCCTATTTAATTGCACAGGTTGTGAAAAAATTATTTTTTTGTGCTTCCGCTGTTAGACAGGTTCTTGTTTGAACCTTTGTTGAGTTTTCCCAACAACTGTGGCACCATCATCGACAACTTCCCTCGACCCACTACTATGATAAATGAATATGGCTTAGCAACATTTCAAAAAATTTGAAACTAGTTACATCTACGTAAAAATGATTCGGCTTTCATTATTTTTTAATTTTATTTCATCTCTATTTTTCCATTTTAGCCATGTTGTTAACAAAAAAATTACGATAATTACAAACTCTATTGTTACATACACTAGATGAATAGTTTGATTGAACAAAGAGCGATTTAGCTAAATTCAAGAAATGAGTAACAGATCTATAAAAGTACGAGGAGTTTTACCAAAGACTCTTACATAGAAGAGACGGATCAAGAACATCGATTAGGAGCATGATGAAAAATGCGAGTATATTCTGAAGGCATTCTAGATGGAGACATCACCGTTGTGTACATTCACTACAAGAAAAATGCTGTGTACCATCGGATTTACTGTTGGACATATTAGTGTTGGGTTTACCTTCGGATTTACCGGCAGATTTGGCAATAAATTCGTTGAGGAAATAAAAATACCGTCAAATTCTACTTTCTAATGGTAAATCCGTCTTGGAGGGAAAAAAAGAGTAATTGGCATGCGCAATACCGTCGGATTTACAGGCGGATAAATTCAACGGTAACTTGAGTTAGTGAAACGTTGCATTTTGGAGCACTGTGAAGCTTGACTGTCAAAGAAATCCGCCAGTATATTCGACAGTAATTGTGCCCTAAACTCAAACCGCGAACCTTTTTTTTCCTCATTTCGAATTATACATTCTCACTCCTCTCACCATCTCGCCTCCCTCTCTCTTTAACCCTCTCATCTCTCCCTCAACAGCCCATCTCTCTCCCTCTCTCTATCTCTCTCTCTCTCTCTCTCTCTCTCTCTCTCTCTCTGCCAAGAACATCTGCCAGTCACCCAACCACTCTCGTAGCGCCGGTCACCACCAGTATTCTGCCATCGTTGCTCCCTCTGCCTCCAGCAACAGTTGTTGACATTCTGATGACTACCGACAACTACCTCTAGCTACCTGTCTCCCTTCTCTGGTAACATGATCACTTTCTAATTAATTTTTCTTTTTTTTTAGTTAAATTTAGGATTAATTTAGCTTTTAGTTGTTAATATGTGTTATGATTTATGTTTTTGAGTTGATTAATAGTTTAGTTATTATGATTTATGTTTTTGAAGTTTATTTAAATGATTGAGGGAAAGTTGATTAAAGGTTAAAAAAATTAATAACTCTACTAATAAATTTTATTAGTAATAATACTTGAAGCTTCTTGGTGGGTGGGTTAGAATTTGAACCCTTGTTTGTTTCTTTAATGATTAAAAAATTAATAACTTAAAGACAATTAAAGATAAAAAATCAAAAAAAAATTATGTTGAGTAAATTGTTTGATATTTGAAATATTAAGTAGGGTTGAGAGATGTTTGGTTTGGATGGAATCCTTGAAGGGTGGAGAAATCTAAATTTTACGGAAGGTTCTGTCAAAATTTTAATAAGATTTTGAATAAAATTAAAAAATAAGAATGGTGGAAATTGTTGTTGCAAATTTGAATTTTATAAGATTTTATAAGATTTTAATTTGATTAATTTTAAGTAAAGATTTTAATTTAGTGGTTACAAATTTGAATTTAATTTGTATGCTCTTTGTAGACATGACAACAGGCAAAGGTGTCACGAATCGACTACGTGGTCGTGGTAGAGGGAGGGTATCTACTGGTACTCCTGGGACTTCTTGGTCATCACCCTCTACTCCTACTACTTCTGGGACATCACAGGCAATGGGTGCACAAGATCAATTGTTCATCATGGTCCCTAACACCAACTACGTGAGTCATTCTGCTACACTACCCTTACAATCAGGAAGTCGTTCGGCCGCTTAACCAGAGTGGACTCTTTCACCACCTCCATCTGCTCAACAACCCACAATTTTAACGACGATGATGCCTCCAGCGACAGACATTGTAGTACTGAAATTCTCTCACGGATTCCAACCGGATGGCCTTCTACCAACTCCCATTGTACGAATGATGATTTGGCCTGATGGTTTGACAACATACGTGCTATTTTAAGTCTTTTATATGCATACTATTTTAGTTAGTTAGTTTTATTTATTTACATATAGATTTTTAGTCTTGGTGGATTTAGGTTGTTAAGATATATTAGAGTTAGGCTACTGGATTTGGGTTGTTAAGATATCTAGTTTTATATGCATACTACTTGATTGTTGATAGATGTTGCTACTGAAGTCATATAATTTCACCTCGATTTATTTGTGAATTGTTTAAGGTTTATTGATGGATAAAGTTTGTGGCATATTTTATTTGTAAATAAAATTCTGCCAAAATTTAAAAAAAATCTAAATATAATTGAAGTTTATAGATTTCTTCAAATAATTTTTGAGTAAAATACTAATCTTAAGTTTTTCATTGATATGTTTGCACCAAATAAAAATGCATGTATACATGAGTATACTAATGTCATCAAACTAATGAACGACCATTCGTGGATGAGCTACACGAAGATCCTTGTTGAGACCAGACAACGATGGTTCCAGAAGTGGACAGTACAAACTCTACATATTCAAACCTTACTTAGTTTATATCTTCTATTTTGTTTAACTATGTATTTAGTTTCGATTAACTAGTGTTAAATATTCTTTGTGCGAGAGAAATTTATATGAGGCAAGACGCATGATGTCATGATCAGGAAAATCTTCATCCATCGGATAGCTAGGCAGGTACAACAGATGCTGGAAGACGTACGTGAGTATTGCTACCACCTTACTATTTGGTTCTGTCTGGACCTTAAGAAGGCATTGTACGTCCATTAGGAGCATGATGAGGGGTTCAAGCATTGCCATTTCAGCGACTTTTTGGACACCAGTTGGGCCAGGTGGGTGGTCCAAAGAAGGGGAGAGAGACTCATGAGAAGGCTGGGTTGAGTAGCGGGTTGCCTTCTTCTTCTCACCAAAGTCCATCGAAGTCAAGGGAGAAGCTCAATGGCGTGTCTACAATTAGGTCTTCAACTACCCCTACGCTCAAGAATGGCCACAAGAGACGTAGACCGGCATCGCTGCGAAACTCGCCAGTGCACCAATACAGTGATGGCGGCCGAAATAGCAGCAGCAGGATAACACGCCGACGGTAGCTTCCATTGTGGTGGGGAGCGTTCCTAAGCAACCATTTGTGCTGGGAAGGCACGGAACACAAGAGGTTGTTAGTCCTTCATCGGTTCACTAAGGGTCTGCTGTTGATGTTAGTTCTATTTATGTCTATTTATTTTTATGGATCATTTAGATATGAATGTCTTATTTTGGAACATTAGAGGGGCTTCTAACAAAATATCCCGGGTGCATTGCAAAGAGTTAGTTCATAAATTTAGTCAAACTTTTTTTATTCTTTATGAAACTCATGTGCCTTATGAATGAATAAAACTCTTTTGGAGTAAACTTAGTTATCATGATGTTGAAATTTTGGAGGCTAGAGGTCATAGTGGGGGAATTTAGGGGTTGTGGTTTAATTCTATGTTGACTATTACAATGGTAGATATGGTTGACTAATGTATTAGTTTTGAAATCTCTATGGTTAGTGTTTCTAGTTATTGTAGTGCTATATATGCTAATCCACATGTTCATAGGGGGTTTTTACGGAAATTTTTGGCAAACTGCCGTTTGTTTCATATAGGGGCTATTGGAAGAAGTTTACTTGGTATAGGAAGTTTAGAGGGGATTTGCAAGTTGTGAAAAAATTAGATAGAGCTGTTGTTAATCAGGAGTGGCAATTGTTATTTCCTGAGACTTATAATGAGGTTTTGGCGCGTTTTCATTCTGATCATTGTCTTTTACTCGTCAAATGTACACCAGCTCTGAAAATTAAAACCATTTAAATTCCAAGCTACCTGGATGGCTCATCCACTTTTTAGCAATATTGTTCATGCAGCTTGGAATAAAAGGGCCTCTGATGTTGTTAGAAGTTTGATCAATGTGCAGAAGGATGTTCTTTTATTCAATAAGGAAACCTTTGGTAATGTATTGGTTAAAAAGAAAGAGTTGGAGAGGCAATTGAATGATGTTTTGATTTCTCTTGAGAGTATGGAGGATCCAGGGTTGAGGGTGAAAGAACAAGGTATTCATGATGAGCTAAATACTATCCTTATCCAATAAGAGCTTATGTGGTATTAGAAATCGAGAGAGCAATGGGTTCGGTGTAGTGACAGGAACACTAAATATTTTCACTTGCAAATGATCATCAAGCAAAAGCAGAACAAGATTCATGGACTGTTTCTAGAAGATGGAACTTGGGCTACCGAGCCACAATAGCTAGAAAAAGAAATGAACTCCTTCCCTTATTAATAGGACTTGTCAAAGGTTGGTTGAACATGTGGCATTGAAGAGGTGAAAAAAGCTGTAATAACCATGAGTTCTTTCAAAACTCTGGGACCAGATGATTTTCAGGCCCTGTTTTATAAGGAATTTTAGAATTCTTTGAGCTATGATATAAGGGGTTTAGTCAAGAGAGAATTTGGGGGAGAGATTATAAATGCTACAATTTTTGAGACATACATTGTTCTGATTCCTAAAGTTGAAGCTCGTACTTTCATAAGAGATTTTTGTTCCATCAATTTATGTAATGTGCTTCACAAAATCATTATGAAAGTGCTAGTAAACAGGGTTAGAGACTTCCTTTCGAAGATCGTTGGCCCGCCTCAGGTTGGTTTTATCCCGGGAAGAGGTACTATAGAGAACATCATCAATGCACAGGAAATTATGAGTTTCATGAAGAACACTAAGTCTAGGAAAGGGACTATGGCCTTTAAGATTGATCTGGAGAAGACGTATGACAGGGTAGACTGGAGATTTCTCGAAGCTTCTTTGGTTAGGTTTGGCTTTCCAAGGGCTACTATTTATCTTATTATGGCTTGTGTGACGTTGATCTTCTTTGTCTATTTCGTGGAACAGTCATAAATTCCTGAGCGTTAACCCCCCATAGGGGTTTGAGACAAGGGGATCCCATGTCCCTTTATCTCTTTGTGCTTTGTATGAAGTGTCTTGCTTGTTTTATTGCCCATCGGGTTTCTCAAGGCTCGTAGATTCCGGTGTCAGTTTCCAGACATGGCCTGAAAATGTTTTATTTGATATTTGTTGATGATTTACTACTATTCTGTAAAGCTACAAGCTCAAGTAGAGGATGTAATGAAGTGCCTGGACTTATTCTCCAAAGCATGAGGCCTGTGGGTGAATCTTAGTAAGTCTAGGGTTGAATGTTCAAAGAATATTTCTGTGAGAAAGAAGGAGATGCTCTCGAGAGTCTCTAGTATTCGTTTTTGTCAGGACTTGGGAAGGTACCTGGGGGTTAATATTAGGCATAAAAGGTCTTCCAGGAGGATGGCTCAATAAGTCATTGAGAAAATTTAGAACAAGCCTACTAGTTGGAAGGGGTTAAAGGCAGGAAGACTTTGTTTGGTTAAGTCAGTAATGACATCTATTCTGGTCTACAACATGCAAGTTACTTTCCTTCTGAAGTATGCACGTGAAAAGATTGATTCAATGATGCGACAGTTCTTATGGAAAGGCTATAATAATGGGAGAGGGTTGCCATTCGTTAAGTGAGAAGTAGCTATTACTCCCAAAAAGGCAGGTGGTTTGGGTGTAAGAGATACATACTGTACTAATCTGGCACTTATTGGCAAGTTGGTTTGGGATTGCTTCAATAATAAAAACAAACTGTGGGTCCAGATTGTGATGCAAAAATACCTCAAGAATTCAAATTTTTTTTGTGGTAGCCATGGACAGAATGTGTCGGCCACTTGGAAGAACATTCTTAAAACATATGAGACTCTTAAAGATGGGTTTATATAACACCCTACGCTAAATCCTATCCTTGAAGGCCTTTAGATAGGGTGTCACTTTCTTGGGAAGCAAATTGACTCAATCGTTATGCAAGAAAGAAGCGGAATACGCATGAAACTTCACAGAACTTCACAAATATGCATGTACTCTTGATTATAGAAATAATATTCATCACGAAACTTCACAAATATGCATGTACTCTTGATTAAAAGGTTTTAAACAATGATGTATTTATGTATGGGAAAAACTTTGAATACAAACATGATGTATGTGTGTAAAAGAATGGAAAAAGAGTAATGCCACAAGACATATAACTATGATAACATGATAAGGATAACATAGATGGTAAAAATAATAATAATAATAATAATAATAGAGCATAATACATGCCAAACATAAAATAAAAAGCATAATTTTCTATTTTTCTAACGCCTCTTTATTGACTATGAGGTTGAATCTTATATTTACACACAGAATATTTTTTGTAGGAAGAGAAGGGAGAGAATTAGTGTTTGTGAGGGGTGATCTTCTACCTATCGTTGTACCCATATTTATATACTTTTGGTGGTAGGTGTGATTGGGGTATTTTTGAATTTCAAAAAAATCAAATTTTCTAGGAAGGGTGAAGGGAGGTTGTTACAGTTTAGGTGGAATGTAGGGGATGTGCAGCAATCCATGTGGTATGATGAATGGACTCCGTTTGGAAGACTTTGTGATCTTGTTCCCTATGTTCAATATCTGAGTCAGAATTCATAGTGGCTGATTTATGGCGTGATGGATCTTGGGTGGTAGATATGCTTGCTACAATAATTTCTCTTGCAGTTAAGCAATTCATTTTTGCCCTTAAGCTTTCCTACCCAAATTCGGCAGACTTGGATTCAGAGAGGAGTTAGTGGCCTGCAAGGACAAAAAAGTACGGTGCAAAAGAAGGTTACATTTGGTTGTTGAAGCATAAAATGAATTGGAATAGAAATAGTGATTGGAGCTAGCTTTGACATTCAAATCTTTCAGAGAATATTAAATTCACTATGTGGCTTGGCCTTCATAATGCTCTCCCGACGGAGGCTATTCGATTCAAGTGGCATCTAGCTAGTTCAGATTTGTGCCAGAGATGCTAAACTTCGGAGATAATTGAACATTGTCTGCGGGACTGTGTTAAATCCAAGAGTCTTTGGCAAATGTTAGACCATCACTTTATTTACTCGTTTGAAGGTACCTTCATTGAGGCTTGGTTTAGAAATGTCATTCCTGGTAATGACATTCTTTTCGGTACCGGAGTGTGGTGATTGTGGAGATGTAATGATGTTCTTAATGTTAGAAATCTTTGGACTGATCACAAGGTGGTTGCTCTTATCAGAAGCACTGTCATAGACCTAAGACTTTATATGCACCGGTGTCCTTCTTTCAGCACCTTCAAGAATTGCTGGTGTTAGGAACCCCATATAAGTAATAGCTTTAAAGTTAATTGTGATGCAAGTTTATTCCCTGATTTGAGTTTGATTGGTTTTGGCTGTATTATTATTAGAGATTCTAATAGGGGTTGGATCTCGGGTTATTTTGGTAGTTCTCCTCCCTAGTCTATCACCATATGTGAGCATTTTGCAGTCTAGAGGGGGCTTGTCTTAGCTTGGAACTGTGGTTTAAGAGACATTGTGTGTGAAACGGATTATTTGGATGTTTTGCACCTTTTGTATGACTTTGGTGGTAGGTACATGTCTAAAACTGTTGATTTAGTTCACGAAATTCAGGAGCTTTTATTAAGATCTTGGTATGTTCAAGTCGATTGGATAGCTAAGGAAGCGAATAAAGCGGCGGATTGAATGGATAGATATAAAACAATAAATAATCCTAATTATATAATTTGGTCAGAGCTCAGTAATGTTTTTGAGTAAATCATCAGTTTTGATTTAGGATAGGTGTTTGCTTTGGACTTTTCTTTTATTTAAATAAAAAAAATTAATAAAAATTGTGCCAACAAAACCAAAGTATTATTATCTCTAGCTTTTTATGTACTTTGGCTAAATTTATAACTTTAATGTTATTCACATTTGTTGTCTTTTTTTAACTTTTTCTTTCTTATTTATTGTATAGTCCGTTTCAACGATGTTATTATTTATTTTTTCACTTATTTTTCTTTTCTATAAGCTTAATAAGTGTTACAGAACTATATAATTAATATTAATATATGAAATATTAACACATATAATATTAATTTTTGGTGTCACTGAAAATGAAAAAACAATATTGAAAGTTCAACGCAAAACATGAAAAGAAGGGAGAAAGAAAAAAGAAAAAGAAAAAAAATTCGCTTATAACATGCATGTTTAACTAAAATCATCATATTACATGAATTATATTATTATTATCATTATTTTAATACAAAAATATAATTAGGTTAATGCTACTATAATACATATATTAACATGTAGTCTTAATTAATCAAGTTATTTAGAAACGATAAAACATAATTATCTAGCACAATCATATTATTTTAACTTTTAACTACTTATATATTGATTAGTGATAAGAAAATTAAAGATGAATATATGATATAAGAAGTATAACACAATAGAAAGTGTTCTTGTATGAATACCTGATGGGAGAGCTCGGTCCCTGGGAGTCGACGCCGAGTTGTTATTTTCGGTGCCGACCTTTGAGCTTTTGTGGAAGTCCAAGCTTTTCTCCAAGGAGATGTCCAATTGCGCAGAGTGTGAGCAAGAAACAAGGGAGGAGTGTACCTGCAAAGGCACTCTGAAGATTAAGTCAGTATTGAGAATTCAATCTATCTGTTGAGGATAAAACATTATACCTTTATAGGTGAAGTAATATAGGTCCGTTACGTTCTTGTTGATTATCTGAATTGATGAGCATTTATTAGGTTTAATAAGTAATAAATACTTGGTCAGATAGTTTTATTCTAAGATGTAGTCCGTTGAGTCTGATTGTAACGTATAACGCTGAGTTATAACGTAACTGCCGAGTTATGGTGTGTAATTCCGAGTTATGACATAGGATTTGTAACGACCATATCATAGCCCCCAAGCTTAGCCTGGGAATGCATTTTAATGAAGCAGGTTGACCTTTTAATGAATTATAAGTCAGCTGCTTGAGTGAGTTCATAACTCGGCCACTGGCTTACCCTTGGAGCCCCCAGTTCAAGATGCTTTATTAAAAGAAGGAATAAAATCTTTTGAATTTCAGACATTATTTGAAGTTAACGTGTATTGAAAAGTGTAGTAGTATTTGTCATTGATTGTGCCTTTGATTTTTTTCAATGTAATTTTGAACCGTTGATTTAATAGATCAATGGTTAGGGTTTTTCATGGAACTGAATAATTAATTTGAATAGTTGCTGAGACGATTTTGACGAAAATGAATTGGTTGGGCGAGAATATTGCGTTAGTTCACCATTGTTTGATGATTTGATTGAAGATTGAGTTTGATTACGCATGTGTAAACGATGCGACTTTGAATTGAAGAATTATCGCGAATGGATAATTGATTGAATATTGTGTTTGATTGCGCATGTGTAAACGATGCGACTTTGAATTGAAGAATTATCGCGAACGGATAATTGATTGAAGATTTTGATTGCGCATGTGTAAACGATGCGACTTTGAATTGAAGAATTATCGCGAATGGATAATTGATTGAAGATTGTGTTTGATTGCGCATGTGTAAACGATGCGACTTTGAATTGAAGATTTATCGCGAATGGATAATTGATTGAAGATCGTTGATAGTCATAGTTCAGAAGATAGTTGATATAGATCTGATGATAGTTGATATAGATTTGACAAAGAGTGATAATAATTGATATAGAGACAATAATGATTGATACAGCTCGGATAATTATTGATATAAATCTGAAAACAAAGATAATAGATATAGATTTGAAAATAGAAAAATAGATATAGGTCAGCGAATAGGGATAACAGATATAGGTCGGCAAATAGAGATGACAGATATAGATCGAAAAATAGAGATAACAGATATAGATCTGCAAATAGAGATGATAGATATGGATCGAAAAATAGATATAACAGATAGATTGGCAAATAGGGATAACAGATATAAATCGGAATATATAGATGATTGATATAAATCGAAAAATAGAGATGACTGATATAAATCGGATAATAGAGATGACTGTTATAGATCGGCAAATAGAGATTTTTGATATAAATTGGCAAATAAAGATGATTAATATAAATCAGACAATAGATATAGATCGGCAAAATAGAGATGACTGATATATAAATTAAAAAGTAGAGATATCAGATATAATTTGGCAAATAGAAATATCATATATAAATTGACAATTAGAGATAACTGATAAAGATCGGCAAATAGAGATAACAGATATAAATCGAAAAGTAGAGATGACATAAATAGATCGACAAATAGATATAACAGATATAAGTTGGCAAATAGGGATAACAGATATAAATCGGAATATATAAATGATTGATATAAATCGAAAAATAGAGATGACTGATATAAATCGGATAATAGAGATGACTGTTATAGATCAGAAAACAGATATAGATCAAAAAAACAGATAAAGATCGACAAAACAGATATAAATCGGCAAAATAGATATAGATCGGAAAAGCAGATATAGATCGACAAATAAATATACCATAGATGAATTGAAAAATAAAGATGACAGATATTGATCGGAAAAGGAGATACAGATCGGTAAATAAATATACCAGAGGATTTGAAAAATACAGAAATGACAGATAATGATCGAAAAAGCAGATATAGATCGGAAAAATAGATATAAATCGGCAAAACAGATATAGATCGGCAAAACAGATATACCAGAGATGAATTGAAAAATAGAGAGATGACAGATAATGGTCGAAAAAATAGATATAGATCGAAAAAATAGATATAGATCGGCAAATAGATATACCATAGATGAATTGAAAAATAATGACAGATATTGATCGGGAAAGGAGATACAGATCGGTAAATAAATATACCAGATGATTTGAAAAATACAGAAATGACAGATAATGATCGAAAAAGCAGATATAGATCGAAAAAATAGATATAAATCGGCAAAACAGATATAGATCGGCAAAACAGATATACCAGAGATGAATTGAAAAATAGAGAGATGACAGATAATGATCGAAAAAACAGATATAGATCGAAAAAATAGATATAGATCGGCAAATAGATATACCATAGATGAATTGAAAAATAAAGATGACAGATATTGATCGGGAAAGGAGATACAGATTGGTAAATAAATATACCAGATGATTTGAAAAATACAGAAATGACAGATAATGATCGAAAAAGCAGATATAGATCGGAAAAATAGATATAAATCGGTAAAACAGATATAGATCGGCAAAACAGATATACCAGAGATGAATTGAAAAATAGAAAGATGACAGATAATGATCAAAAAACAGATATAGATCGAAAAACAGATATAGATCGGCAAATAGATATACCATAGATGAATTGAAAAATAAAGATGACAGATATTGATCGGAAAAGCAGATATAGATCGGCAAATAAATATATCAGATGATTTATAAAATACAGAGATGATAGATAATGATCGAAAAAGCAGATATAGATCGGAAAAATAGATATAGATCGACAAAACAGATATAGATTGACAAATAGATAAACCAGAGATGAATTGAAAAATAGGGAGATGACAGATAATGATCGGAAAAATAGATATAGATCGAAAAATAGATAAAGATCAACAAATAGATATACCATAGATGAATCAAAAAATAAAGATGACAGATATTGATCGGAAAAGTAGATATAGATCGGCAAATAAATATATCAGATGATTTGAAAAATACAGAGATGACAGATAATGATCGAAAAAGTAGATATAGATCGGCAAAACAGATATAGATCGGCAAATAGATAAACCAGAGATGAATTGAAAAATAGAGAGATGACGGATAATGATCAAAAAAACAGATATAGATCAGCCTTTTTCGGGCCTTAATGATTTACTATATGACCTTTGTTTACAAAGGTGCAGGTAAGTTTGAAGCCATTAGAAGGAAATGAGGCCTATAGAAAAAAGGGTGTTTATTTCGAGGCCCCACGGTGGGCGCCAATTGTTCTTGTATGAATACCTGATGGGAGAGCTCGGTCCCTGGGAGTCGACGCCGAGTTGTTATTTTCGGTGCCGACCTTTGAACTTTTGTGGAAGTCCAAGCTTTTCTCCAAGGAGATGTCCAATTGCGCAGAGTGTGAGCAAGAAACAAGGGAGGAGTGTACCTGCAAAGGCACTCTGAAGATTAAGTCAGTATTGAGAATTCAATCTATCTGTTGAGGATAAAACATCATACCTTTATAGGTGAAGTAATATAGATCCGTTACGTTCTTGTTGATTATCTGAATTGATGAGCATTTATTAGGTTTAATAAGTAATAAATACTTGGTCAGATAGTTTTATTCTAAGATGTAGTCCGTTGAGTCTGATTGTAACGTATAACGCCGAGTTATAACGTAATTGCCGAGTTATGGTGTGTAATTCCGAGTTATGACATAGGATTTGTAACGACCGTATCAGAAAGAGAAAGTAAAAAATAAATAAATATGAATAACATTCAAATCGAAAATTTAACCAAAAGTACGTAGTTAGGCAACTAAGGAAGACAAAAATTATGTTTCTGTATGACTTTTGCATGCTTTGCTTCTATATACTACAAAAATCAACATAAGAAGTATAAATTGTCAAAAAAACAAAAAAGGCCAGCTAATTCACTTTGATTTGAGTTCAATAGTTCGGCTAGTTCTTTTATTACTTGAATTAATCACATTTAATTCATTTTGTTCATTTATTTTATGGGAAAGTATGGGAAGACAATAGACTATTTGTACAATGTGTACAATAGAGGTTTATGGGGTATTAGAGATATAACCATTAGTGTTACCTCTTTCCATTAGCTGAAGCTTTTAGAATGAGTGGTAGCATGACATAGTATTAGAGCGCTAGATCCGAAAAATCAAGAGTTCCATCTTTGGTGAACCCTAAAATCAGTTTAAACTTTTGAGAAGATGTTTATTATCCCTACTACTCGGATGGTTATTCTAGATAATATGGGAGATGTTCATTTTGTAACTCAATAGTCCATTGTACACATTGTACAAATAATCCATTATCTCCCTAGCGGGATCTTTATTTTATTTGTCGAAGCATTTGAGAAATGAATAAAAATTGCACTTTACCCTTTTTAATATTGGTTTTGAAATTTAACAAAAAGTAAAATATAATTTTATTTCTAAACTTCATAAAAAATTTAAATATATTCCTAATCAAATTTGAATTTGCAGGTTACGAAAATTATAAATTCAATAGTGACTGAGATCTTATTTTTTCACTTTATAAGATCTTTTCTTTAAAACAAAGGTGCTTGATTGAATTGATAATAAAATTGTCTTATATTTTTTAAAATATAAAAAATATAAATTTTAAATAATATTTTATTGATTTAGATTATTATTAAGGTTTTTTTAATAAATGTATCAGTCAAATAATTTAAAAATTGATTATATTTTATAATAATAAAAGACTTTTATTATAATATATTTATAATATTTATTTCCACTGCTAAAAATATTTTAGATTCGTGACTACAGCTCGCAGAGAGAAAAAGTGTCATTTTTTCTAAATTATAATACCAACACAAATAAAGTTAAATTATAACTATTATTACATAACATAAAGATTTTTTTAGCATTAATTAAGTCTGTGATTCATCTATCTTAATAACATATTTAACCCAATTGGATTATAATATAAATATTATTCAAATTAAAGTGCAGCCTGACCCTGAAACAAACGTCGTATTAAGAAAACTGTCTTAAAAATATTGTTAGCATTCATATCTCTCTATTCAAATATTTTTTAAATATTTATTGTCTATATTTCTGTATCTATCTACACAAACAAATACAACCTAAAATCTTTTTCTATTAAAGGTCATTAGATTCTTCCTTTTTGATAGTGTACTCAATAGAACAGTAAAACAGTATAACAATGGCAATAATAAATTAACACAATTGTATATAAAAGCTGAATAATTTGTAGTGAATAAGGAAAAAATCAACAAAAAAATAGAATGATGCAATGACACAATTCTCCCTCTCAATTACCCAAAAATGAATTCCCTCCACCACTACTCCACTCCTCCCTTTACATACTCCTTATTCTATTACATAACAAACCAGTACTAATATTTTCCTGCTGCACACCCTTCTCATGCATGGTAGTCTCGCACCCATACTAGATGCCTTCTATTTCTTTTTCTTTTCACCCCACTTCTATTATTCAGCCCAACTTCTTTCTCAGTCTCTGATTCTTGACTCGGTCCTTTGTTACTTGGGCCGTCATTCGTATCAACCACTCTGCTGTTGACAATGATCTTGTCCTCAAGGTTTGCATTGGAATACATCTTCACAAGGTTTGTCCAGCTCACCCAAGTAGCTTCTTCCTGGGGCGCTCTTTGTCATTCTACTAAAACCTGCACCTGATGTTGCTCATCCTCATGCTGCAATACTCGACTGTTGATGATTGCCACCGGGTTGGGGTTAAAGGGAAGGTTCATAAGGAGTTTGATGGTTTCAATGGCTAAGAGAAGGGGGGGTTGAATCTTAGCCCCCTTTTTGCTTGTTAACACTTGCTGGACTTAGAGGAAACTTTTCTGTTTTTAGCTCGTCCCTAGCCACGAGACATTTTCATTTTGTCTCGTCACTTGACACGAGACAATTTTTATTTTTCATCTGAACAGTAAAAACAGAATTGAAGTAGGAAGAGAGGTAGAAGATTACACCCAGATATATCCTGGTTCAGCTGCTAAGTGCAGTGCAGCCTACATCCAGTCTCCATCACAACAATGATGAAATTTCACTATAATCATCCAGATTACAAATTGTAAAGTGCTAACCCAACTTACAAGGGGATTCCCACAGAATCATAAAACACAACACAGATGTACAAAGGAACTCTAAGACATCTATGGCTTTTTCTTTTAATTTTGCACTCTCTGCCTTTTTTTGCGCTATGGCTTTTTCTTACAAACCTCACTGTTTGCCTTTTTCCATGAGACTCAAGACATGACAAAATTAAACAGAAAAATATTAAACAGAAAATGTTGAAGGAGAAGAAGAACTGCTAGCTTAGGTAGCTCTAAGAACTCTGTACCTTGCACTCTCAAACCTTACTCCTTGAATCAAACCATGACTGTTCACCCCTTTTATAGAGAAGTGAAGCCTTCACAGTTGAAACACAAACCCGAGCTCAGCTTCTTTTCCTTCAAAACACAACTGGTTTGGCCACAGAGAGAGAAGAGGTAACTCATGCAAAAACCAACATGCAAATACCTCTAGTCCTTCCTTGGTCATCACTCTTCATCAATCCGAGCGCTCCATCCTTGGCTTCCTCTCCAAGATGGATTTCTGGCCCTTGATGTTTCATGATGATGATGGCTTCATCTGCTCCAATCTCTGCCTCTTCCATCACTTGCCACTCTAGCTACTTCTTGTGGTGGTTGAGCAGAATCAGAGACAAGCCATGCCTCCAAAGATCTTCCTTGCTGGCCGAATCTTCTTCCTTCTTTTTGAGTATGAAGGATCCGAGATTACCTCACCAAATCTTACCACATTTGGTGATAATCTCAGCCACAACATACTTTTCCTTTTCTTTTTCGTGCCATCAACTCGATGGTCTTTAGGCTTGCTTTCCCTTCCTTTCAGTAGCTTCAAGTAGCTTCCATGGCTTCCTGGTTAATGACCAAAGAAAGAAGAAGAAAGAGATGAGAGAGAAGAGAGTATCTGAAGTAAAAGCAATTCAAACTAATTAAACAAATTAATTGGAAATAGCTTGCTTTTACTTCCCTGGGTGATTTAACGTGCAGCATTAATCATAACGATTTCCATCACATCAAATTCTCTCTCATTGTTCCAAGGTCTGCAATAACTCCATTTAATAAAATTTGAATTCCATCAAGGAATAAAAGTGATATCCGTTGGAGCATGCAACCATGATCAAGGGAATGGGTTTTATTTGATTAAATGAATAAAGCAATATTGTGTCCCATCTCCCCCATTTTGTTTCGGACCAAACAAGTTGGTTATACACCAATGGTGGACGAAATTGTGATACAAGAGTTTCAGGCACTATTAGAGAAGCTCACAACTCCGTTCAACTTAACCAGCAAGTGTACTGGGTCATTGGTGCGCGAAATTGTGAACAATACTTTTTCACAACTCTCATAATCCCCGGTAATGGCTCCAAGAACGTGGTAGCTCAATACCATGGCATTACACAACTTCGCACAACTAACCAGCAAGTGCACTGGGTCGTCCAAGTAATAAACCTTACGTGAGTAAGGGTCGATCCCACGGAGATTGTTAGTATTGAAGCAAGCTATGGTCATCTTGTAAATCTTAGTCAGGCAAACTCAAATGGATATAGTGATGAACGAAAATAACACAAAGGTAAAGATAGAGATACTTATGTAATTCATTGGTAGGAACTTCAGATAAGCGCATGAAGATGCCTTCCCTTCCGTCTCTCTGCTTTCCTACTGTCTTCATCCAATCCTTCTTACTCCTTTCCATGGCAAGCTTGTGTAGGGTTTCACTGTTGTCAGCAGCTACCTCCCATCCTCGCAGTGAAAGCTAATGCACGCACTCTGTCACAGTGCTACCAATCACCGGTGTGGTTCCCTCCCCTACCGGAATAGAATCACTCTTTTGCGTCTGTCACTAACGCCCAGTAGGTTACAGGTCTGAAGCACGTCACAGTCATTCAATCATTGAATCCTACTCAGAATACCACAGACAAGGTTAGACCTTCCGGATTCTCTTGAATGCTGCCATCAATTCTCGCCTATACCACGAAGACTCTGATCTCACGGAATGGTTGGCTCGTTTGTCAGACGAGCACTCGGTTGTCAGGCGATCAACCATGCATCGTGCAACCAGGAATCCAAGAGATATTCACCAAGCCTCAAATGCTTGTAGAACAAGAGTGGTTGTCAGTCACTTTGTTCATGAGTGAGAATGGTGATGGGCGTCAATCATCACCTTCATCAAGTTGAAGAACAAGTGATATCTTGGAACAAGAACAAGCGGAATTGAATGGAAGAACAATAGTAATTGCATTAATACTCGAGGTACAGCAGAGCTCCACACCTTAATCTATGGTGTGTAGAAGCTCCACCGTTGAAAATACATAAGCATAAGGTCTAGGCATGGCCGAATGGCCAGCCTCCCAATGATCTAAGAACTAAAATGTCCAAAGATGATCTAGAGATCTAAAGTGATCAAAAGATTTTCTTTTACAATAGTAAAAGGTCCTACTTATAGAAAACTAGTAGCCTAGGGTGTACAGAGATGAGTAAAAGACATAAAAATCCTCTTCCGGGCCCACTTGGTGTGTGCTTGGGCTGAGCAATGAAGCAAATTTCGTGTAGAGACTCTTCTTGGAGTTAAACGCCAGCTTTAGTGCCAGTTTGGGCGTTTAACTCCCATTTGGGTGCCAGTTCCAGCGTTTAACGCTGGGATTTCTTGAGGTGACTTTGAACGCCGGTTTGGGCCATCAAATCTTGGGAAAAGTATGGACTATCATATATTGCTGGAAAGCCCAGGATGTCTACTTTCCAATGCCGTTGAGAGCGCGCCAATTGGGCTTCTGTAGCTCCAGAAAATCCACTTCGAGTGCAGGGAGGTCAGAATCCAACAGCATCTGCAGTCCTTTTTGGTCTCTGAATCAGATTTTTGCTCAGGTCCCTCAATTTCAGCCAGAAAATACCTGAAATCACAGAAAAACACACAAACTCATAGTAAAGTCCAGAAAAGTGAATTTTAACTAAAAACTAATAAAAATATACTAAAAATTAACTATATCATACCAAAAACATACTAAAAACAATGCCAAAAAGTATACAAATTATCCGCTCATCACAACACCAAACTTAAATTGTTGCTTGTCCCCAAGCAACTGAGAATCAAATAAGATAAAAAGAAGAGAATATGCAATGAATTCCAAAAACATCTATGAAGATCAGTATTAATTAGATGAGCGGGGCTTTTAACTTTTTGCCTCTGAATAGTTTTGGCATCTCACTCTATCCTTTGAAATTCAGAATGGTTGGCTTCTTTAGGAACTCAGAGTCCAGATAGTGCTAATGACTCTCTTAGTGAAGTATGATGATTCTTGAACATAGCTATTTATTGAGTCTTGGCTGTGGCCCAAAGCACTCTGTCTTCCAGTATTACCACCGGATACATACATGCCACAGACACATAATTGGGTGAACCTTTTCAGATTGTGACGCAGCTTTGCTAAAGTCCCCAATTAGAGGTGTCCAGGGTTCTTAAGCACACTCTTATTTGCCTTGGATCACAACTCTTATTTCTCTCTTTTTTTTTCTTTTTTTCGGTTTTTTTTTTTTTGAATGGGAATGCTTTTTCTTGCTTCAAGAATAATTTTTTTAAGATTTTTCAGATCCTCAGTAACATGTCTCCTTTCTCATCATTCTTTCAAGAGCCAACATTCATGAACCACAAATTCAAGATACATATGCACTGTTTAAGCATACATTCAAAGAACAAAAATATTGCCACCACATCAAAATAATTAAACTGTTATAAAATTCAAAATTCATGCAATTCTTCCTTTTTCAATTAAGCACATTTTTATTCAAGAAAGGTGATGGATTCATAGGACATTCATAACTTTAAGGCATAGACACTAAGACACTAATGATCACAATACACAAACATGGATAAACATAAGCATAAAATTCGAAAAACAGAAGAAGAAAGAACAAGGAAATCAAAGAACGGGTCCACCTTAGTGATGGCGGCTCTTTCTTGCTCTTGAAGATCCTATGGAGTGCTTGAGCTCCTCAATATCTCTTCCTTGTCTTTGTTGCTCCTCCCTCATGATTCTTTGATCTTCTCTAATCTCATGAAGGATGATGGAGTGTTCTTGGTGCTCCACCCTTAGTTGTCCCATGTTGGAACTCAACTCTCCTAGGGAGGTGTGTAGTTGCTCCCAATAGTTTTGTGGAGGAAAATTCATCCCTTGAGGAATTTCAGGGATTTCATGATGAGTGGGATCTCTTGTGTACTCCATCCTTTTCTTGGTGATGGGCTTGTCCTCATCAATTGGGATGTCTCCCTCTATGTCAACTCCAACTGAATAACAGAGGTGACAAATGAGATGAGGGAAGGCTAACCTTGCCAAGGTGGAGGTCTTGTCCGCCACTTTATAGAGTTCTTGGGCTATAACCTCATGAACTTCTATTTCTTCTCCAATCATGATGCTATGGATCATGATGGCCCGGTCTATGGTAACTTCGGACCGGTTGCTAGTGGGAATGATTGAGCGTTGTATGAACTCTAACCACCCTCTAGCCACGGGCTTGAGGTCATGCCTTCTCAATTGGACCGGCTTTCCTCTTGAATCTTGCTTCCATTGTGCGCCCTCTTCACATATAACTGTGAGGACTTGGTCCAACCTTTGATCAAAGTTGACCCTTCTAGTGTAAGGATGCTCATCTCCTTGCATCACAGGCAAGTTGAACGCCACCCTCACACTCTCCGGACTAAAATCCAAGTATTTCCCCCGAACCATAGTAAGGTAATTCTTTGGATTCGGGTTCACACTTTGGTCATGGTTCTTGGTGATCCATGCATTGGCATAGAACTCTTGAACCATCAAGATTCCGACTTGTTGAATGGGGTTGGTAAGAACTTCCCAACCTCTTCTTCGGATCTCATGGCGGATCTCCGGATATTCACCCTTTTTGAGTGAAAAAGGGACCTCGGGGATCACCTTCTTCAAGGCCACAACTTCATAGAAGTGGTCTTGATGCACCCTTGAGAGAAATCTATCCATCTCCCATGACTCGGAGGTGGAAGCCTTTGCCTTCCCTTTCCTCTTTCTAGAGGTTTCTCCGGCCTTGGATGCCATAATGGTTATGGAAAAAAATGAAAAAGCAACGCTTTTACCACACCAAACTTAAAATGTTTGCTCGTCCTCGAGCAAAAGAAGAAAGAAGAGAGTAGAAGAAGAAGAAATGAGGAAGAGGGAGATGGTGTTGTGTTCGGCCAAAGAGGGGGAGAAGTGGTGTTTAGGTTGTGTGAAAATGAAGGGTTGAAGAAGGGTATATATAGGAGAGAGGGGGTAAAGGGTTCGGCCATGATGGGTGGGTTTGGGAGGGGAAGTGGTTTGAATTTGAAGTGTGAGGTTGGTGGGGATTTATGAAGGATGGATGTGAGTGGTGAAGAGAAAGATGGGATTTGATAGGTGAGGGGTTTTTGGGGAAGAGGTGTTGAGGTGATTGGTGAATGGGGGAAGAAGAGAGAGAGTGATGGTAGGGTCCTGTGGGGTCCACAGATCCTGTGGTGTCAAGGAAAAGGCATCCTTGCACCAAATGGCATCAAAATCCACGTTTTGAGCCATTTCTGGCGTTAAACGCCGGGCTGGTGCCCATTCCTGGCGTTTAACGCCAGGTTCTTGCCCTTTACTGGCGTTTAACGCCAGTCTGGTGCCCCTTTCTGGCGTTAAACGCCCAGAAGGGTGCCAGACTGGGCGTTAAACGCCCAACTGCTAGGCTGACTGGCGTTTAAACGCCAGCAGCATCTTCCTCCAGGGTATGCTGTTTTTCTTCCTGTTTTTCATTTTGTTTTTGCTTTTTTCATTGTTTTTGTGACTTCTTATGATCATCAACCTACAAGAAAGATAAAATAACAAAAGAAAATAATTAATTATAAAACATTGGGTTGCCTCCCAACAAGCGCTTCTTTATTGTCATTAGCTTGACAGAGGACTCTCATGGAGCCTCAGAAATGCTTAGAACCGTGTTGGAACCTCCCAACACCAAACTTAGAGTTTGAATGTGGGGGTTCAACACCAAACTTAGAGTTTGGTTGTGGCCTCCCAACACCAAACTTAGAGTTTGGTTGTGGGGGCTCTGTTTGGATCTGTTTTGAGAGAAGCTCTTCATGCTTCCTCTCCATGATGACAGAGGGATATCCTTGGGCCTTAAACACCAAGGATTCTTCATTCACTTGAATGATCAACTCTCCTCTATCAACATCAATCACAGCCTTTGCTGTGGCTAGGAAGGGTCTGCCAAGGATGATGGATTCATCCATGCATTTCCCAGTCTCTAGGACTATGAAATCAGTAGGGATGTAATGGTCTTCAACCTTCACCAAAACATCCTCTACAAGTCCATAGGCTTGTTTTCTTGAGTTGTCTGCCATCTCTAGTGAGATTTTTGCAGCTTGTACCTCATAGATCCCTAATTTCTCCATTACAGAGAGGGGCATGAGGTTCACACTTGACCCTAGGTCACACAAGGCCTTCTTGAAGGTCATGGTGCCTATGGTACAAGGTATAGAAAACTTCCCAGGGTCCTGCCTCTTTTGGGGCAGTTTCTGCCTAGACAAGTTGTCCAGTTCTTTGGTGAGCAAAGGAGCTTCATCCTCCCAAGTCTCATTTCCAAATAACTTGTCATTTAACTTCATGATTGCTCCAAGGTATTTAGCAACTTGCTCCTCAGTGACATACTCATCCTCTTCAGAGGAAGAATACTCATCAGAGCTCATGAATGGCAGAAGTAAGTCCAATGGAATCTCTATGGTCTCAGTTTGAGCCTCAGATTCCCATGGTTCCTCATTGGGGAATTCATTGGAGGTCAGTGCACGCCCATTGAGGTCTTCCTCAGTGGCGTTCACTGCCTCTTCTTCATCCCAGAATTCGGCCATGTTGATGGCCTTGCACTCTCCTTTTGGATTTTCTTCAGTATTGCTTGGGAGAGTGCTTGGAGGAAGTTCAGTAATTTTCTTGCTCAGCTGACCCACTTGTCCTTCCAGATTCCTAATGGAAGATCTAGTTTCAGTCATAAAACTTTGAGTGGTTTTGATTAGATCAGAGACCATGGTTGCCAAGTCAGAATTATTCTGCTTGGAACTCTCTGTCTGTTGCTGAGAAGATGATGGAAAAGGCTTGCTATTGCTAAACCTGTTTCTTCCACCATTATTGTTATTGAAACCTTGTTGGGGTCTCTGTTGATCCTTCCATGAAAGATTTGGGTGATTCCTCCATGAAGGATTGTAGGTGTTTCCATAGGGTTCTCCCATGTAATTCACCTCTTCTATTGAAGGGTTCTCAGGATCATAAGCTTCTTCCTCAGATGAAGCTTCCTTAGTACTGCTTGGTGCATTTTGCATTCCAGACAGATTTTGAGAAATCATATTGACTTATTGGGTCAATATTTTATTCTGAGCCAATATGGCATTCAGAGTGTCAATCTCAAGAACTCCTTTCTTCTGACTAGTCCCATTGTTCACAGGATTTCTTTCAGAAGTGTACATGAATTGGTTATTTGCAACCATTTCGATCAGTTCTTGAGCTTCAGTAGGCGTCTTCTTCAAATGAAGAGATCCTCCAGAAGAGCTATCCAAAGACATCTTGGACAGTTCAGAGAGACCATCATAGAAAATACCTATGATGCTCCATTCAGAAAGCATATCAGTGGGACACTTTCTGATCAATTGTTTGTATCTTTCCCAAGCTTCATAGAGGGATTCTCCTTCCTTCTGTCTGAAGGTTTGGACTTCCACTCTAAGCTTACTCAATTTTTGAGGTGGAAAGAACTTTGCCAAGAAGGCATTGACTAGCTTTTCCCAAGAGTCCAGGCTTTCTTTAGGTTGAGAATCCAACCATGTTCTAGCTCTGTCTCTTACAGCAAAAGGGAATAGCATCAGTCTGTAGACCTCAGGGTCAACCCCATTAGTCTTGACTGTGTCACAGATTTGCAAGAACTCAGCTAAAAACTGATGAGGATCTTCCAAAGGAAGTCCATGAAACTTGCAATTCTGTTGCATTAGAGAAACTAATTGAGGCTTAAGCTCAAAGTTGTTTGCTCCAATGGCAGGGATAGAGATGCTTCTCCCATAGAAGTCGGGAGTAGGTGCAGTAAAGTCACCAAGCACCTTCCTTGCATTGTTGGCATTGTTGTTGTTTTCGGCTGCCATTTGTTCTTCTTCTTTGAAGAATTCGGTTAGGTCCTCTATAGAGAATTGTGCCTTAGCTTCTCTTAGCTTTCTCTTCAAGGTCCTTTCAGGTTCAGGATTAGCCTCAACAAGAATGCCTTTGTCTTTGCTCCTGCTCATAAGAAAGAGAAGGGAACAAGAAAATGTGGAATCCTCTATGTCACAGTATAGAGATTCCTTTAGGTGTCAGAGGAAAAGAAGAATAGAAGACAGAAGTGGAAAATTCGAACTTAACAAAGGAGATGGAGTTCGAATTTTGCATTAAGGGATAGTGTTAGTCCATAAATAGAAGGATGTGAGAAGGAGGGAAGTTATTTTCGAAAATTAAGTGAAAAATTTAAAACATTTTTGAAAAACACTACTTAATTTTCGAAAATGAAAAGGGGAAAGAAATTAAGTGATTTTTGAAAAAGATTTTGAAATTAGAAATCAAAAGGATTTAATTGAAAACTAATTTGAAAAAGATGTGGTTAAGAAGATATGATTGATTAAAAAAATGTGATTGAGAAGATATGATTTGAAAAACGTTTTAAAAAGATTTGATTTGAAAATTAAAAAAAAAACTTGACTAACAAGAAAAGATATGATTCAAACATTAAACCTTTCTCAATAGAAAAGGTAACATACTTGAAATGTTGAATCAAATCATTAATTGATAGTAAGTTTCTTTGAAAAAGGAAAGAAGTTAATTTTGAAAAAGATTTGATTGGAAAATTGATTTGAAAAAGATTTGATTTGGAAGAGATTTTGAAAACTTGAAAAAAAATTGATTTGAAAACAAAATCTTCCTCCCTTAGCCATCCTGGCGTTAAACGCCCAGAATGGTATCCATTCTGGCGTTTAACGCCCAAAATGCTACCTTTTTGGGCGTTAAACGCCCAACCAGGTACCCTGGCTGGCGTTTAAACGCCAGTCTGTCCTTCTTCACTGGGCGTTTTGAACGCCCAGCTTTTTCTGTGCAATTCCTCTGCTGTATGTTCTGAATCTTCAATTCTTTGTATTATTGACTTGAAAAGACACAAATTAAAAATATTTTTGAATTTTTAATAATAAGGACAAACCAAAATGCAACAAGAGTCAAATGACAATGCATGCAAGACACCAAACTTAGCAGTTTGTATACCACTGACACTAACAAAATGAGAATGCATATGAGACACACAAAACAATCAAGTCAATAGAATTCAAAGATTAGAGCAAGTAAATCCTCAAGAACATCTTGAAGATCACCAAAATACATGAATGAATGCATGCAATTGACGCTAAACTTATGATGAGACACTAGACTCAAACAAGAAATATTTTTGGATTTTATGATTTTTTTACTTTTTTTTTTGTGTTTTTCGAAAATCAAGTGGAAAAAAAAAGGTATCAAAATTCTTAATGAGAATTCCAGGAATCAGTGCAATGCTAGTCTAAGACTCCGGTCCAGGAATTAGACATGGCTTCACAGCCAGCCAAGCTTTCAAAGAAAGCTTCGGTCCAAAACACTAGACATGGCCAAAGGCCAGCCAAGCCTTAGCAGATCACTGCTCCAAAAGCAAGATTGATGAAAAATCAACAAGCTCTTGTGATGATGAGTTGAAACCTCGGTCCAATGAGATTAGACATGGCTTCTCAGCCAGCCAGATTTCAACAAATCATCATGAAACTCTAGAACTCATCTTCAAGAATTTCGAAAAAAAAATAAATACCTAATCTAAGCAACAAGATGAACCGTCAGTTGTCCAGCCTAAACAATCCCGGGCAATAACACCAAAAACTTGATGTTGTTGCCGGATCTTGGCACTGATGTTACCAAAGGCTTGCTCAAAACTAGAACAATCCCCGGCAACGGCGCCAAAAACTTGGTGCGCGAAATTGTGAACAATACTTTTTCACAACTCTCATAATCCCCGGTAATGGCTCCAAGAACGTGGTAGCTCAATACCATGGCATTACACAACTTCGCACAACTAACCAGCAAGTGCACTGGGTCGTCCAAGTAATAAACCTTACGTGAGTAAGGGTCGATCCCACGGAGATTGTTAGTATTGAAGCAAGCTATGGTCATCTTGTAAATCTTAGTCAGGCAAACTCAAATGGATATAGTGATGAACGAAAATAACACAAAGGTAAAGATAGAGATACTTATGTAATTCATTGGTAGGAACTTCAGATAAGCGCATGAAGATGCCTTCCCTTCCGTCTCTCTGCTTTCCTACTGTCTTCATCCAATCCTTCTTACTGCTTTCCATGGCAAGCTCATGTAGGGTTTCACTGTTGTCAGCAGCTACCTCCCATCCTCGCAGTGAAAGCTAATGCACGCACTCTGTCACAGTGCTGCCAATCACCGGTGTGGTTCCCTCCCCTACCGGAATAGAATCACTCTTTTGCGTCTGTCACTAATGCCCAGTAGGTTACAGGTCTGAAGCACGTCACAGTCATTCAATCATTGAATCCTACTCAGAATACCACAGACAAGGTTAGACCTTCCGGATTCTC
Organism: Arachis hypogaea; assembly: GCF_003086295.3. Lineage (NCBI taxonomy): Eukaryota > Viridiplantae > Streptophyta > Magnoliopsida > Fabales > Fabaceae > Arachis > Arachis hypogaea. Next base: position 18,925,128 of record NC_092042.1, read on the forward strand.
TTGAATGCTGCCATCAATTCTCGCCTATACCACGAAGACTCTGATCTCACGGAATGGTTGGCTCGTTTGTCAGACGAGCACTCGGTTGTCAGGCGATCAACCATGCATCGTGCAACCAGGAATCCAAGAGATATTCACCAAGCCTCAAATGCTTGTAGAACAAGAGTGGTTGTCAGTCACTTTGTTCATGAGTGAGAATGGTGATGGGCGTCAATCATCACCTTCATCAAGTTGAAGAACAAGTGATATCTTAGAACAAGAACAAGCGGAATTGAATGGAAGAACAATAGTAATTGCATTAATACTCGAGGTACAGCAGAGCTCCACACCTTAATCTATGGTGTGTAGAAGCTCCACCGTTGAAAATACATAAGCATAAGGTCTAGGCATGGCCGAATGGCCAGCCTCCCAATGATCTAAGAACTAAAATGTCCAAAGATGATCTAGAGATCTAAAGTGATCAAAAGATTTTCTTTTACAATAGTAAAAGGTCCTACTTATAGAAAACTAGTAGCCTAGGGTGTACAGAGATGAGTAAAAGACATAAAAATCCTCTTCCGGGCCCACTTGGTGTGTGCTTGGGCTGAGCAATGAAGCAAATTTCGTGTAGAGACTCTTCTTGGAGTTAAACGCCAGCTTTAGTGCCAGTTTGGGCGTTTAACTCCCATTTGGGTGCCAGTTCCAGCGTTTAACGCTGGGATTTCTTGAGGTGACTTTGAACGCCGGTTTGGGCCATCAAATCTTGGGCAAAGTATGGACTATCATATATTGCTGGAAAGCCCAGGATGTCTACTTTCCAACTCCGTTGAGAGCGCGCCAATTGGGCTTCCGTAGCTCCAGAAAATCCACTTCGAGTGCAGGGAGGTCAGAATCCAACAGCATCTGCAGTCCTTTTTGGTCTCTGAATCAGATTTTTGCTCAGGTCCCTCAATTTCAGCCAGAAAATACCTGAAATCACAGAAAAACACACAAACTCATAGTAAAGTCCAGAAAAGTGAATTTTAACTAAAAACTAATAAAAATATACTAAAAACTAACTATATCATACCAAAAACATACTAAAAACAATGCCAAAAAGTATACAAATTATCCGCTCATCAGTCATCCAAGTAATACCTTACGTGAGTAAGGGTCGATCCCACAGAGATTGTTGGTATGAAGCAAGCTATGGTCACCTTGTAAATCTCAGTTAGGCAGATTAAATGGTTATGGGTTTCGAAAATTAATAATAAATAGAAAATAAAAAGGGATAGAAATACTTATGTAAATCAATAGTGGGAATTTCAGATAGGCGTATGGAGATGCTGTGCTCCTCTCGGATCTCTACTTTTTTATTACATTCATCCAATCCTTCCTACTCCTTTCCATGGCAAGCTGTATGTAGGGCATCACCATCATCAATGGCTACTTTTAATCATCTCGGGAAAATGGTCCTATGCGCTGTCACTGCACGGCTAATCGTCTGGAGGCATCACCCTTGTTGATAGCTACATCCCATTCTCTCAGTGAAAATGGTCCAAATGCTCTATCACAGCACGGCTAATCATCTGTCGGTTCTCAATCAGGTTGGAGTAGAATCCATTGATTCTTTTGCGTTTGTCATCACGCCCAGCCTTCAGGAGTTTGAAGCTCGTCACAGTCATTCAATACCGGAATCCTACTCGGAATACCACGGACAAGGTTAGACTTTCTGGATTCCCGGGATCCTACTCGGAATACCACAGACAAGGTTAGACTTTTCGGATCCCCATGAATGCCGCCATCTATCTAGCTTATACCACGAAGATTCTGTTGGGGAATCTAAGAGATATGCGCTCGGCCTAGAGTAGAACGGAAGTGGTTGTCAGTCACGCACGTTCATGGGTGAGAATGATGATGAGTGTCACGGATCATCACATTCATCAAAGTGTTGTGCAACGTATATCTTGGAATAAGAATAAAAGAAAATTGAATAGAAAGTAATAGTAATTGTATTAAAACTTGAGGTACAGCAGAGCTCCACACCCTTAATCTATGGTGTGCAGAAACTCCACTGTTGAAAATACATAAGTGAAAGGTTCAGGTATTGCCGAATGGCCAGCCCCCTAAAACGTGCTCAATGGCCTCCTAAGATGAAGAATAAAACAAAACTGAGACCAAAGATGAAACGTGGTCAAAAGACGACTAATACACTAGTAAAAAGTCTTATTTATACTAAACTAGCTACTAGGGTTTACATGAGTAAGTAATTGATGCATAAATCCACTTCCGAGGCCCACTTGGTGTGTGCTTGGGCTGAACTTGATCTATCCACGAGCTGAGGCTTTTCTTGGAGTTGAACTCCAAGTTATAACGTGTTTTGGGCGTTCAACTCCGGATCATGACGTGTTTCTGGCGTTTAACTCCAGACAGCAGCATGTACTTGGCGTTCAACGCCACTTTACGTCATCAATTCCCGAATAAAGTATGAACTATTATATATTGCTGGAAAGCTCTGGATGTCTACTTTCCAAAGCCGTTGAGAGCGCGCTATTTGGAGTTCTGTAGCTCCAGAAAATCTATTTCGAGTGCAGGGAGGTCAGATTCCAACAGCATCAACAGTCCTTTGTTAGCCTCCTTCTCAGAGTTTTGCTCAAGTCCCTCAATTTCAGCCAGAAATTACCTGAAATCACAGAAAAACACACAAACACATAGTAAAATCCAGAAATGTGAATTTAACATAAAAACTAATGAAAACATCCCTAAAAGTAGCTTGAACTTACTAAAAACTACCTAAAAACAATGCCAAAAAACGTATAAATTATCCGCTCATCACAACACCAAACTTAACTTGTTGCTTGTCCCCAAGCAACTGAAAATCAATTAGGATAAAAAGAAGAGAATATACTATAAATCTCAAAATATCAATGAATATTAATTCTAATTAGATGAGCGGGACTTGTAGCTTTTTGCTTCTGAACAGTTTTGGCATCTCACTTTTCCCTTTGAAGTTTAGAATGATTGGCTTCTTTAGGAACTTAGAATTTCAGATAGTGTTATTGACTTCCCTAGTTAAGTATGTTGATTCTTGAACACAGCTACTTATGAGTCTTGGCCGTGGCCCTAAGCACTTGGTTTTCCAGTATTACCACCGGATACATAAATGCCACAGACACATGACTGGGTGAACCTTTTCAGATTGTGACTCAGCTTTGCTAGAGTCCCCAGTTAGAGGTGTCCAGAGCTCTTAAGCACACTCTTTTTGCTTTGGATCACGACTTTAACCACTCAGTCTCAAGCTTTTCACTTGAACCTTCATGACACAAGCACATGGTTAGGGACAGCTTGATTTAGCCGCTTAGGCCTGGATTTAATTTCCTTGGGCCCTCCTATTCATTGATGCTCAAAGCCTTGGATCCTTTTTACCCTTGCCTTTTGGTTTTAAGGGCTATTGGCTTTTTCTGCTTGCTTTTTCTTTTTCTTTCTAATTTTTTTTTCGCCATTTTTTTTCGCAAGCTTTTGCTTTTTCACTGCTTTTTCTTGCTTCAAGAATCAATTTTATGGTTTTTCAGATCATCAATAACATTTCTCTTTGTTCATCATTCTTTCAAGAGCCAACAATTTTAACATTCATAAACAACAAGATAAAAAATATGCACTGTTCAAGCATTCATTCAGAAAACAAAAAGTATTGTCACCACATCAATATAATTAAACTAAATTCAAGGATAAATTCGAAATTCATGTACTTCTTGTTCTTTTGAATTAAAATATTTTTCATTTAAGAGAGGTGAAGGATTAATGGAATTATTTATAACTTTAAGACATAGTTACTAACTACTAATGATCATGAAGTAGAGACACAAAACATAGATAAACATGTAACATAAAAATTGAAAAACAGAAAAATATAAGAACAAGGAATGAGTCCACCTTAGTGAGGGTGACGCCTTTTTGAAGGACCAATGGTGCTTTTTGAGCTCCTCTATGTCTCTTCCTTGCTTCTGTTGCATGATCCCTAGTGATTTTGGTGCTCCTATCCTTAGTTGCTTCCAATAGTTGTGTGGAGGACCATTTATCCCCTGAGGTGTCTCAGGAATCTCTTGATTTGCAGTCAAATGTTCTACCACTGAGCTATAAACCCTTTAGATGAGTCTTTCCATCTCCCATGACTCAGAGGTGGAAGCTTTTGTCTTTTTCCTTGTTCCTGCTCATATAAGGAAGAAGAGAACAAGAAAAGAAAGAGGAATCCTCTATGTCACAGTATAGAGATTCCTTTATGTTAGTAGAAGAAGAAAGGGAAGAAGAGTGAAGAAGAATGGGTAAGGATAGAGGTGGTGATTTGAGATGAAGAGAAGTGAAGAGAAGTGTTAGTAAATAAATAAATAAATAAAAGAAGAGGAGAGATAGAAAATTTTCGAAAATAATTTTGAAAAAGTGGTTAGTGATTTTCGAAAATTAAAGATAATATATAATTAAAATTAAAATTTAAAACAATTAAAAAGAATTTTTGAAAAAGAGATGAGATATTTTCGAAAATTAGAGAGGGATAGGTAATTAGTTGGTTTTGAAAAAGATAAGAAGCAAACAAAAAGTCAAATAGTTAGTTGAAAAAGATATTAAAGTCAAATTTGAAAAAGATAAGAAGATAAGTTAGATAAGATATTTTGAAATCAAATTTTGAAAAAGATAAAATTTTGAAAAAGATAAGATAAAAAGATAAGATTTTTAAGAAAAAGATATTTAGAAAAAGATTTAATTTTTAAAATTAGAATTAATTACTTAACTAACAAGAAACTAAAAGATAAGATTCTAGAATTTTAAAGATTGAACCTTTCTTAACAAGAAAGTAACAAACTTCAAATTTTTAAATCAATCACATTAATTGTTAGTGTAATTTCGAAAATTTGATATAAAGATAAGAAAAAAATTTTGAAAATAATTTGAAAAAGATTTTTGGAATTTTCGAAAATAATGAAAAAAATGAAAAAGATATGATTTTTGAAAAAGATTTTAAAAAGATAAGATTTTTAAAATTGAAAATTTGACTTGACTTGTAAGAAACAACTAATTTTAAAAATTTTTGACCAAGTCAACCCAAAATTTCGAAATTTTGGAGAAAAATAAGGAAAAGATAATTTATTTTTTATTTTTGAATTTTTAATTATGAGAGAGAAAAACACAAAAATGACCCAAAACATGAAAATTTTGGATCAAACACATGATGCATGCAAGAACACTATGAATGTCAAGATGAACACCAAGAACACTTTGAAGATCATGATGAACATCAAGAACATAATTTTGAAAAATTTTTGATGCAAAGAAAACATGCAAGACACCAAACTTAGAAATCTTTAATGCATGGACTCTAACAAATGAAAAATGCATATGAAAAATAACAAACAACACAAAACAAGAAAACATCAAGATCAAACAAGAAGACTTACCAAGAACAACTTGAAGATCATGGAGAACACCATGAATGTGTGAATTTTTTCGAAAAAATGCAAGAAAAATTTTTAAAGCATGCAATTGACACCAAACTTAAAATTTGACTCAAGACTCAAACAAGAACACAAAATATTTTTGATTTTTATGATTTTATGATTTTTTTGGATTTTTATTAATTTTTTTTCGAAAATATTTTTGGAAAAATGAAAAAGAAAAGAAAATTTTGAAAAACATTTTTGAAAAATTTTGAAAAGAAAATTACCTAATCTGAGCAACAAGATGAACCGTCAGTTGTTCAAACTCAACAATCCCCGGCAACGGCGCCAAAAACTTGGTGGATGAAATTGTGATCCATACTTCTTGTACTTGTATGAAATTTAATAATTGGCTCTATTTGAAGTCACAACTCCGTTCAACTAACCAGCAAGTGCACTGGGTCGTCCAAGTAATACCTTACATGAGTAAGGGTCGATCCCACGGAGATTGTTGGTATGAAGCAAGCTATGGTCATCTTGTAAATCTCAATTAAGTGGACTCATAAAGTCAAATGTGATTAGATTGGATAAATAAAAATAAATAAAATAAAAAGGGATAGAAATACTTATGTAAATCAATAGCGGGAATTTCAGACAGGCGTATGGAGATGCTGTGCTCCTCTTGAATCTCTACTTTCTTATTACATTCATCCAATCCTTCTTACTCTTTTCCATGGCAAGCTGTATGTAGGGCATCACCATCACCAATGGCTACTTTTCATCCTCTCGGGAAAATCGTCCTATGCGCTGTCACTGCACGGCTAATCGTCTGGAGGCATCACCCTTGTTGATGGCTACATCCCATCCTCTCAGTGAAAATGGTCCAAATGCTCTGTCACAGCACGGCTAATCAGCTGTTGGTTCTCGATCATGTTGGAATAGGATCCATTGATCCTTTTGTGTTTGTCATCACGCCCAGCAATCGCGAGTTTGAAGCCCGTCACAGTCATTCAATACCGGAATCCTACTCGGAATACCACGGACAAAGTTAGACTTTCCAGATTCCCGGGATCCTACTCGGAATACCACAGACAAGGTTAGACTTTCCAGATCCCCATGAATGCCGCCATCTATCTAGCTTATACCACGAAGATTCTGTTGGAAAATCTAAGAGATATGCGTCCGGCCTAGAGTAGAACGGAAGTGGTTGTCAGTCACGCACGTTCATAGGTGAGAATGATAATGAGTGTCACGGATCATCACATTCATCAAAGTGTTGTGCAACGTATATCTTGGAATAAGAATAAAAGAGAATTGAATAGAAAGTAATAGTAATTGTATTGAAACTTGAGGTACAGTAGAGCTCCACACCCTTAATCTATGGTGTGCAGAAACTCCACTGTTGAAAATATATAAGTGAAAGGTTCAGGCATGGCCGAATGGCCAGCCCCCTTGGTCTAAGGACTAGGCGTCCAGAGATGTCTAATACACTAGTAAAAAGTCCTATTTATAATAAACTAGCTACTACGGTTTACAAGAGTAAGTAATTGATGCATAAATCCACTTCCGGGGCCCACTTAGTGTGTGTTTGGGCTGAGCTTGATCTATCCACGAGCTGAGGCTTCTTTTGGAGTTGAACGCCAAGTTGTAACGTGTTTTGGGCGTTCAACTCCGGGTCGTGACGTGTTTCTGGCGTTTAACTCCAGACAACAGCATGTACTTGGCGTTGAACGCCACTTTACGTCGTCAATTCCAGAATAAAGTATAGACTATTATATATTGCTGGAAAGATCTGGATGTGTACTTTCCAAAGCCGTTGAGAGCGCGCCATTTGGAGTTCTGTAGCTCCAGAAAATCTATTTCGAGTGCAGGGAGGTCAGATTCCAACAGCATCAGCAGTCCTTTGTTAGCCTCCTTCTCAGAGTTTTGCTCAAGTCCCTCAATTTCAGCCAGAAATTACCTGAAATCACAGAAAAACACACAAACACATAGTAAAGTCCAGAAATGTGAATTTAACATAAAAACTAATGAAAAAATCCCTAAAAGTAGCTTGAACTTACTAAAAACTACCTAAAAACAATGCCAAAAAGCGTATAAATTATCCGCTCATCAGTAGGTTCGGCCATTTAGGGTGGGTTTGGGTGGAAAAGTGTTTTTGAATTTGAAGGTAGGTGGGGTGTATGGGGAAGAGTGGGTGGATGTGAGTGGTGAAGAGGTGATTGGGAAGAGATATTGAGGTGATTGGTGAAGGGTTTTTGGGAAGTGTGACATGGGGAAGAGTAAAATAGGATTAGGAGGTAAGGTGGGGATATAGTAGGTGGGGATCCCCTGTGGGGTCCACAGATCTTGAGGTGATCCTGTGGGATCCACAGATCCTGGGGTGTCAAGGAATTCCATCCCTGCACCAAATAGGCATGTAAAATGCTTTTGCATACCATTCTAGCATTTAAACGCCGAGTGGTGCACGTTCTGGGCATTCAACGCCCACATGTAACATGTTTCTGGCGTTGAACGCCAGTTTCATGCTTGTTACTGGCGTTCAGCGCCAGCTTTTCCTCTAGGCACATTCTTGGCATTCAGTGCCAGAATGTTGCTTGTTTCTGGCATTCAGCGCCAGATTCATGCTCTGTTCTGGCGTTGAACGCCAGTCTGTGCTTCCTCCAGGGTGTGATTTTTCTTATGCTATTTTTTTGGATTCTGTTTTTAATTTTTATATTTTTTTCCTGACTCCACATGATCATGCACCTAATAAAACACAAAATAACAATAAAATAAAATAAAATAAAAATTAGATAAATAAAATTGGGTTGCCTCCCAACAAGCGCTTCTTTAATGTTAATAGCTTGACAGTGGCTCTCATGGAGCCACAAAGGTGATCAGGTCAATGTTGTATAGTCCCAACACCAAACTTAGAGTTTGGATATGGGGTCTTAACACCAAACTTAGAGTTTGTTGTGGCCTCACAACACCAAACTTAGAGTTTGACTGTAGGGGCTCTTCTTGACTCTGAACTGAGAGAAGCTCTTCATGCTTACTCTCTTTTGTCACAGAGGGATGGCCATGTGCCTTAAACACAAGGTAGTCCCCATTCAATTGAAGGACTAGTTCACCTCTGTTGACATCTATCACAGCTCCTGCTGTGGCTAGGAAAGGTCTTCCAAGGATGATGCATTCATCCTCTTCCTTCCTAGTGTCTAAGATTATGAAATCAGCAGGGATGTAAAGGCCTTCAACCTTTACTAACACATCCTCTACTATTCCATAAGCTTGTCTCAATGACTTGTCTACCAATTGTAATGAGAACAAGGCAGGTTGTATGGTGCACAAAATTGCAATCACACTTTTGCAACTCCGCACAACTAACCAGCAAGTGCACTGGGTCGTCCAAGTAATACCTTGCGTGAGCAAGGGTCGATCCCACGGAGATTGTCGGCTTGAAGCAAGCTATGGTTATCTTGTAAATCTTAGTCAGGATATCAGAAATTATCAGGATTGATTGCGAAAAAAAACAAAAGAACATGAAATGATTACTTGTTTTGCAGTAATGGAGAATAGGTTGAGGTTTTGGAGATGCTCCATCTTCTGAATCTCTGCTTTCCTACTGTCTTCTTCATCAAACACGCAAGGCTCCTTCCATGGCAAGCTGTATGTAGGGTTTCACCGTTGTCAATGGCTACCTCCCATCCTCTCAGTGAAAATGTTCCTATGCTCTGTCACAGCATGGCTAATCATCTGTCGGTTCTCGGTCAGGCCGGAATAGAATCCAGTGATTCTTTTGCGTCTGTCACTAACGCCCCGCCTGCTAGGAGTTTGAAGCACGTCACAGTCATTCAATCATTGAATCCTACTCAGAATACCACAGACAAGGTTTAGACCTTCCGGATTCTCTTGAATGCCGCCATCAATTCTAGCTTATACCACGAAGATTCCGATTAAAGAATCCAAGAGATAACTACTTAATCTAAGGTAGAACGGAGGTGGTTGTCAGGCACGCGTTCATAGTTGAGAATGATGATGATTGTCACGGATCATCACATTCATCCGGGTTAAGAACAAGTATTATCTTAGAATGGAAGCAAGCATGATTGAATGAGAAACAGTAGTAATTGCATTAATCCATCAAGACACAGCAGAGCTCCTCACCCCCAACCATGGGGTTTAGAGACTCATGCCGTGGAAGATACACAAAGAAAACGTGTAAAGTGTCATGAGGTACAGATACAATGTCAAATGATCCTATTAATAGTAAACTAGTAGCCTAGGGTATACAGAGATGAGTAAATGACTTAAAAATCCACTTCCGGGCCCACTTGGTGTGTGCTTGGGTTGAGCAATGAAGCATTTTCGTGTAGAGACCTTTTCTGGAGTTAAACGCCAGCTTTCATGCCAGTTTGGGCGTTTAACTCCAAGTTTCATGCCAGTTCCAGCGTTAAACGCTGGAATTTCTGAGGCTGATTTGCTACGCCGGTTTGGGCCATCAAATCTTGGGTAAAGTATGGACTATTATACATTGCTGGAAAGCCCAGGATGTCTACTTTCCAACGCCGTTGAGAGCGCACCAATTGGGCTTCTGTAGCTCCAGAAAATCCACTTCGAGTGCAGGGAGGTCAGAATCCAACAGCATCTGCAGTCCTTTTCAGTCTCTGAATCAGATTTTTGCTCAGGACCCTCAATTTCAGCCAGAAAATACCTGAAATCACAGAAAAACACACAAACTCATAGTAAAGTCCAGAAAAGTGAATTTTAACTAAAAACCAATAAAAATATACTAAAAACTAACTAGATCATATCAAAAACATACTAAAAACGATGCCAAAAAGCGTATAAATTATCCGCTCATCATTGTACCTCAATGATCCCCAACTTCTCCATTACAGAGAGTGGCATAAGATTTATCCCTGACCCCAGATCATACAGAGCTTTTGCAAAGGTCATGGTGCCTATGGTACAAGGTATCAAAAACTTACCAGGATCTTGTTTCTTTTGAGGTAGAGTTTGCTGAATCCAGGTATCCAGTTCACTAATGAGCAAGGGAGGTTCACTTTCCCAAGTCTCATTACCAAACAACTTGGCATTCAGCTTCATGATAGCTCCTAAATATTGAGCAACTTGCTCTCCAGTCACATCTTTATCCTCTTCACAGGAAGAATAGTCTTCAGAGCTCATGAATGGCAGAAGGAGATTTAATGGAATCTCTATGGTCTCTATATGAGCCTCAGATTCCTTTGGATCCTTAATAGGAAACTCCTTCTTGCTTGAGGGACGTCCCAGGAGGTATTCCTCACTAGGATTTTCGTCCTCCTCCTCCCCTGTGCATTCGGCCATATTGATTAAATCAATGGCCTTGCACTCTCCTTTTGGATTCTCTTCTGTATTGCTTGGGAGAATACTGGGAGGAGTTTCAATGACTTTCTTACTCAGCTGGCCCACTTGTGCCTCCAGATTTCTGATGGAGGATCTTGTTTCACTCATGAAACTGAAAGTGGCCTTTGACAGATCAGAGACTAGATTGGCTAAATTAGAGGTGTTTTGTTCAGAATTCTCTGTCTGTTGCCGAGAAGATGATGGAAAAGGCTTGCTATTGCTCAGCCTGTTGCGTCCACCATTGTTAAAGCCTTGTTGAGGCTTTTGTTGATCCTTCCATGAGAAATTGGGATGATTTCTCCATGATGAATTATAGGTGTTTCCATAAGGTTCACCCATGTAATTAACCGCTGCCATTGCAGGGTTCTCAGGATCATAAGCTTCTTCAGAAGCTACCTCTTTATTACTGTTGGATGCATGTTGCCATCCATTCAGATTTTGAGAGATCATGTTGACCTGTTGAGTCAACACTTTGTTCTGAGCCAATATGGCATTCAGAGCATCAATTTCAAGAACTCCTTTCTTCTGAGGTATCCCATTATTCACGGAATTCCTCTCAGAAGTGTACATGAATTGGTTGTTTGCAACCATATCAATGAGTTCTTGAGCCTCTTCAGGCATTTTCTTTAGGTGAATAGATCCACCTGCAGAATGGTCCAAGGACATTTTTGAAAATTCAGATAGACCATAATAGAATATATCTAATATGGTCCATTCTGAAAACATGTCAGATGGACATCTTTTGGTCAGCTGCTTGTATCTTTCCCAAGCTTCATAGAGGGATTCACCATCTTTTTGTTTGAAGGTTTGAACATCCACTCTCAGCTTGCTCAGCATTTGAGGAGAAAAGAATTTATCCAAGAAGGCTGTGACCAGCTTATCCAGGAGTCCAGGCTATCCTTGGGTTGTGAATCCAACCATATTCTAGCTCTGTCTCTTACAGCAAAAGGGAAAAGCATGAGTCTGTAGACTTCAGGATCAACTCCATTCGTCTTTACAGTCTCACAGATCTGCAAGAACTCAGTTAAAAACTGATAAGGATCTTCAGATGGAAGTCCATAAAACTTGCAGTTTTGTTGCATTAAGGCAACTAGCTGAGGTTTCAGCTCAAAGTTGTTGGCTCCAATGGCAGGAATGGAGATGCTTCTTCCATCAAATTTGGATGTTGGCTTTGTGAAGTCACCAAGAATTCTCCTTGCATTATTATTATTATTTTCGGCTGCCATCTCCTTCTCTTGCTCTAATATTTCTGAAAGGTTACCTTTAGATTGTTGTAATCTAGCTTCTCTGAGTTTTCTCTTTAGAGTCCTTTCAGGTTTAGGATCAATTTCAACAAGAGTGCCTTTTTCCTTGTTTCTACTCATATGAAAGAGAAGAAAAAAAGAAAGGAAGAGGAATCCTCTATGTCACAGTATAGAGATTCCTTTATGTTAGTAGAAAAAGAAAGGGGATAAGAATGAAGAAGAGTGGGTTCGGATATTTAGGTGAAGAGAGGTGAAGAGAAGTGTTAGTAATTAAATAATTAAATAGAAAGAGATGAGGGAGAGGGAAATTCGAAAATAATTTGAAAAAGGGGTTAGTAATTTTCGAAAATTAAAGATAAGATATAATTAAAATTGAAATTTAAAACAATTAATTAATTAAAAAGAATTTTTGAAAAAGGGGATGAGATATTTTCGAAAATTAGAGAGGGAAAGGTAGTTAGTTGGTTTTGAAAAAGATAAGAAACAATCACAAAGCCAAGGAGTTAGTTGAAAAAGATATTAAAATCAAATTTGAAAAGATAAGAAGATAAGAGGTTAGATAAGATATTTTGAAATCAAATTTTGAAAAAGATAAAATTTTTGAAAAAGATAAGATAAAAGATAAAAAGATTTAATTTTTAAAAATTTGAAATTACTTACTTCACTAACAAGAAACTACAAGATAAGATTCTAGAACTTAAAGATTGAACCTTTCTTAACAAGAAAGTAACAAACTTCAAATTTTTGAATCAATCACATTAATTATTAGTGAGTTTTCGAAAATGTGATATAAAGATAAGAAAAAGATTTTGAAAATATTTTGAAAAAGATTTTTGAAATTTTCGAAAAATAGAAAAAAATGAAAAAGATATGATTTTTGAAAAAGATTTTGAAAAGGTAAGATTTTTAAAATTGAAAATTTGACTTGACTTGTAAAAAATAACTAATTTTGAAAATTTTTGACTAAGTCAACTCAAATTTTCGAAAATTATGAGAAAAATAAGGAAAAGATATTTTTTTTATTTTTGAATTTTTAATTATGAGAGAGAAAAACACAAACATGACCCAAAACATGAAAATTTTGGATCAAAACAGAAGATGCATGCAAGAACACTATGAATGTCAAGATGAACACCAAGAACACTTTGAAAGTCATGGTGAACATCAAGAACATAATTTTGAAAAATTTTTAATGCAAAGAAAACATGCAAGACACCAAACTTAGAAATCTTTAATGCATAGACTCTAACAAATGAAAAATGCATATGAAAAACAACAAACAACACAAAACAAGAAAACATCAAGATCAAACAAGAAGACTTGTCAAGAACAACTTGAAGATCATGAAGAACACTATGAATGCATGGAATTTTCGAAAAATGCAAGAAAAAATTTTAAAAGCATGCAATTGACACCAAACTTAAAAATTGACTCAAGACTCAAACAAGAAACACAAAATATTTTTTATTTTTATGATTTTCTAATTTTTTTGGATTTTTATTAATTTTTTCGAAAATAAAGGTTGGAAAAACGAAAAAGAAAAGAAAAATTTTGAAAAAGATTTTTGAAAAGAAAATTACCTAATCTGAGCAACAAGATGAACCGTCAGTTGTCCAAACTCGAACAATCCCCGACAACGGCGCCAAAAGCTTGGTGGACAAAATTGTGATACAAGAGTTCCAGGCACTGTTAGAGAAGCTCACAACTCCGTTCAACTTAACAAGCAAGTGTACTGGGTCATCCAAGTAATACCTTACGTGAGTAAGAGTCGATCCCACAGAGATTGTTGGTATGAAACAAGCTATGGTCACCTTGTAAATCTCAGTTAGGCAGATTAAATGGTTATGGGTTTCGAAAATTAATAATAAATAGAAAATAAAAAGGGATAGATATACTTATGTAAATCAATAGTGGGAATTTCAGATAGGCGTATGGAGATGCTGTGCTCCTCTCGGATCTCTACTTTTTTATTACATTCATCCAATCCTTCCTACTCCTTTCCATGGCAAGCTGTATGTAGGGCATCACCATCATCAATGGCAACTTTTAATCCTCTCGGAAAAATGGTCCTATGCGCTGTCACTGCACATAATCGTTTGGAGGCATCACCCTTGTTGATAGCTACATCCCATCCTCTCAGTGAAAATGGTCCAAATGCTCTGTCACAGCACGGCTAATCATCTGTCGATTCTCAATCAGGTTGGAGTAGAATCCATTGATTCTTTTGCGTTTGTCATCACGCCCAGCCTTCAGAAGTTTGAAGCTCGTCACAGTCATTCAATACCGGAATCCTACTCGGAATACCACGGACAAGGTTAGACTTTCCGGATTCCCGGGATCCTACTCGGAATACCACAGATAAGGTTAGACTTTCCGGATCCCCATGAATGCCGCCATCTATCTAGCTTATACCACGAAGATTCTGTTGGGGAATCTAAGAGATATGCGCCCGGCCTAGAGTAGAACGGAAGTGGTTGTCAGTCACACACGTTCATGGGTGAGAATGATGATGAGTGTCACGGATCATCACATTCATCAAAGTGTTGTGCAACGTATATCTTGGAATAAGAATAAAAGAGAATTGAATAGAAAGTAATAGTAATTGTATTGAAACTTGAGATACAGCAGAGCTCCACACCCTTAATCTATGGTATGCAGAAACTCCACTGTTGAAAATACATAAGTGAAAAGTTTAGGCATGGCCGAATGGCCAGCCCCCTAAAACGTACTCAATGGCCTCCTAAGATGAAGAATAAAACAAAACTGAGACCAAAGATGAAATGTGGTCAAAAGACGACTAATACACTAGTAAAAAGTCTTATTTATACTAAACTAGCTACAGGGTTTACATGAGTAAGTAATTGATGCATAAATCCACTTCCGGAGCCCACTTGATGTGTGCTTGGGCTGAGCTTGATCTATCCATGAGCTGAGGCTTTTCTTGGAGTTGAACTCCAAGTTATAACGTGTTTTGGGCGTTCAACTCCGGATCATGACGTGTTTCTGGCGTTTAACTCCAGACAGCAGCATGTACTTGGCGTTCAACGCCAAGTTACGTCGTCAATTCCCGAATGAAGTATGGACTATTATATATTGTTGGAAAGCTCTGGATGTATACTTTCCAACGCCGTTGAGAGCGCGCCATTTGGAGTACTGTAGCTCCAGAAAATTCATTTTGAGTGCAGGGAGGTCAGATTCCAACAGCATCAGCAGTCCTTTTGTCAGCCATTTTTTCAGAGTTTTGCTCAAATCCCTCAATTTCAGCCAGAAATTACCTGAAATTATAGAAAAACACATAAACTCATAGTAAAGTCCAGAAATGTGAATTTAACATAAAAACTAATGAAAACATCCCTAAAAGTAGCTTGAACTTACTAAAAACTACCTAAAAACAATGCCAAAAGCGTATAAACTATCCGCTCATCAACCAACAATAAATTTGGGCTTGCATGTTTAAGTCTGGCCCAAACCAATTCAGCTTCAATGATTAAGACCATTTGTATGAATGCTGAATAATTTTTAATCAAACTGGGCTTGTTGTAGATTTGTTTTCGGCCCAACAAAAATCTGCACCACAAATTATTAATTAAGCAAATATAAATTAAGATCAAATTAATAATTTTGTAATTAATTGTTTTTAATAATGTTTGTTCATCATCAAATTAAATTAGAGTTTTCCAAACTCATCAATCTCCCCCTTGATGACAAACATTATTAAAATTAAAATGGAAAGAAATTAAAGATTAGAGTGCGAGTACTCTCTTTGAAGATTGAATTTCTCCCCCTTTCAAAATGTCACATGGCTCCCCCTTGATGTATGCTAATTTTACCATGGGAAGCACTAACCTGTAACATTTTAATCAAGCTTCAAGAACAATGTCATTTAGCATGTTATATGATGCTAAATGCTTGATTTATGAGCAGTTTTAAATTGATAATCAAAACTCATTTGATATCATAAACTGATTTTCTGCTCAATAATTTACACACATCAACTAAGCATAAAAAACAATGTTGTTCAAAAAATTTAATTATTTTCCAGTCAAAGTATCAGAGCCATATCATTCAAGTAAGGAAAATATTTTTGAATCACACATGAACAAAACATGGCAGCTGTTAGATATCACAGTTTAAAGGAACTGCCAAAAATAAGTTTTCAAACCAACATATTTACCAAGATGAATAAGAATGTTCCTGTTTCAATAAAAGCATGTTCATCAAGATAAATCAACATCCAGGCATTTATATAATCAGAACATCATAAACTACTAAATGCCAAATGCTTTTTCAGCAACAGTAACCATATTATGAAACAAATGCACTATCAACATGCATTCTTAACAAGGGTGATCAAGAACTTTCATCAATTGAAAGTTTCATCCCCTATTTTTCATTAGTTCCAATTTCAATTTTGGAGACTAGTTTTTCTCCCCCTTTTGTCATCAAGGGGCACCTGCACAAAATATGAAGAACACAACAAAATGTCCATAACAAAAATAACAACAGTGTATCAAAGTATCACAGAGCAGGGAGTTTCAAGTCATGCTCATACAAAAACAGATTGAGCCTAATGAAGCCAATATCAAATAAAAGAAAACAGTCATTAATCATCAGACAAATTGAAGTCAGAGTCTGCAACATCTTCTTCACTGCCAGCTTCCAGATCTTTTTCCAAGTTTTCCAGCATCATACCCACTCTCTCTTTACATCTTCCCCAAGCCCGTTCATTTTCATAGGCTAGCTTGCGAGCAGCCCTATGAAATTGAACCATGAGTGTAGACATATTAGAGAACTCGGTGAGGATTTCTCTTATGGATTCGGTTGCTTTGGAGGATTCAAACTGACTTTCAAGGTCGCTGTCCATTGGCATTATTTTCTTACTTTTGGTTCCTTTTACAGCACCTCCTCCTTTGATCATAGAAAATTTGTTCTCCACAGCTTCATTTGTTAAATCTACCTTATAGTACTCAAAAATACATGTGAGAAACATTCCATAAGGTAAATTAGCCTTTTTTGTACTTTTTACAGACTCCCACATATGTCTAATCATGAGATAAGCAAATGAAATAGGAGAAGACGTAACAAGGGCAAAAATTATTAAAGAATCAGATACGGTTACCCTATTGTGAGAACCACTTTGTGGGGTTAAAATGTGGGTAGTGATGCGATGCAGCAATGAGTTGGTTGGTCCAAGAGCTTTGTGAGTAGGAACAGTGCCGTCTAGTCCAGACATGTTTGCACAGATATGAGAGAGAACTTGCTTGTAAGTAAGCCCAACATGATCATCCCATTTGTCACTCATGTATACCCTCGGTCCTTCATCCGTGTAGCCAAGATCAGCACTGATGGTTTCAGTATTCAGAGCGATATGCACACGTTTCACATAGGAGTGAAGACTACCATCAATCAGTCTGAGATTTGCATAAAATTGCCTAACCAATTTTGGATAAACCATTTTGTGAGTGTGGAGCAATGGGGACCATTTGATGTTGTCAAACAGAGGCTGCAAGATAATTCCTTTGGCTGCCAGTTGATCAAGATTCACCAAGTATGAGGGACAGATATGCCTCTTTTCCAAAACCTCTTGATGGAATTCATAGAATGCACAAGTCAAGAATCTGGATGGATCATAGTGGGAGTGTGGCTTGTGAAATTTGTTCTTGAATTCCAGTGACTCAAGATTTGCCGGTTCCCTGGTTTCATGCAACACGAAACCT
The DNA here is from genome assembly GCF_003086295.3 of Arachis hypogaea. NCBI lineage: Eukaryota > Viridiplantae > Streptophyta > Magnoliopsida > Fabales > Fabaceae > Arachis > Arachis hypogaea. Next base: position 18,942,840 of record NC_092042.1, read on the forward strand.
TTGGGTTTCTGAGAGCTTCTGCCTGATGTGTGTGGTGTAGCCTTCTTTGGTGAACGCGGTGGTGGGGAAGGAGCGGGTGAGGTGTGAGACGATTCTTCTTCAACACTGGGCTCCTTGTTTTTGCCACGGCCAGAACTCTTGTGAGCAATCTTCTTTCTCATGGTGGGTGTTTGTTTGGTAGATTGAGAGGGAGAGGAAGAAGATGTAGAGTGAATATGAAAGTGTATGTGTGATTGTGGAGTGAACTGTTTTTGAGAGAGACGGATTCTTCCACTTTTTCTTGATGCAGTTTTCTTTTTCATTATGTGAAGAGAGATAATGAGGGTGGAAGAAGAAGGGTTGGCCGAAGGTGGAGAGTGGAGGAAGGTTATGGAAGCAATAAATGTTGATTGGAGAGAGATAATGGGGGTGGTTAATAGTCATCATGCGCGGTTATTAACCAGAGCGGTTTCCCAAGGATTTGAAAAGGTGGTTCCTTGAATTAAGGGATTAGTTGAAAAAGAAGGATTTGATTTGACATTATCCCTCTTTCAACTAGATATGATAGGACAACTTTGAGATTTGATTTTTTAAAAAAAATGAGTAACCAATAAAACGGTCAGAAATGGATCAAAGGGATTTTGTGGGACCCATTGGAATTTGTTTCTGCGCAGTCTCCCCCTTAAGCATAGCTCTCTCATCATGCATTTATTTTTATCTCGTCTATTCCTGCGAGATAAAATTTAACAGAATCAGAAATTTACAAATTTTCAACATGATTTAAATCAATCAGTCCCACGCTTTTCCTTAACAAACAGAATCTATTTTCACAGAGGGGTTTTGTAAAAATATCAGCAAGTTGTTCTTCAGATTTTACAAATTGAATATCAATAGTACCCTTTTGCACATGTTCTCTAATAAAATGATATTTGATTTCAATGTGCTTTGTTCTTGAGTGCAGAACAAGATTTTTGGAAATATTTATTGCACTCATGTTATCACAAAATAAGGGTATGCTATTGATTTTTAATTTGTAATCTTCCAATTGAGTTTTTAACCAAATTAATTGTGAACAACAAGCAGATGCGGATATATATTCAGCTTCAGCTGTGGATAGAGCCACTGTGGCTTGTTTCTTGCTTGACCACATGTTGAGTGAGCTTCCAAGGAAGCAACACATGCCCGAGGTGCTCCTTCTATCCACTTGATCTCCCGCATAATCTGCATCACAAAACCCTACTGCACAAAAATCATCAGATTTTGGATACCACAAGCCATAATCACATGTTCCCTTAATATATCTAATGATGCGTTTAACGGCCGATAAATGGGATTCTTTTGGGTGAGATTGAAATCTTGAACATACACCCACACTTTGAACAATATCCGGTCTAGAGGAAGTAAGATACATTAGTGAGCCGATCATTCCCCTATACCGTGTCTCATCCACATTTTGGCCATCATCATCCTTTTCAAGTTTAGTGTTAGGATGCATTGGTGTTCCCATTGGTTTGGAATTTTCTAAGCCAAATTTCTTTATCAATTCTTTTGCATACTTCCCTTGGTGAATAAAGGTACCACTAGGAGTTTGTTTAATTTGGAGGCCAAGAAAGAAAGTTAGCTCTCCCATTAAACTCATTTCAAACTCACTAGTCATGAGTTTTCCAAACTCTTCACACAAGGACTCATTGGCCGATCCAAACACAATATCATCCACATAAACTTGAACAAGAAGGATGTCATCATTAGAAGCTTTAATGAACAAAGTAGTGTCAGTGGTTCCCCTTTGAAAATAATTTTCTAATAGGAAGGCACTAAGCCTTTCATACCAAGCTCTTGGAGCTTGCCTAAGGCCATAAAGAGCCTTTGAAAGTTTGAAAACATGATTTGGAAAATCTTTATGTTCAAAACCGGGAGGTTGAGCCACATACACTTCTCTATCAATAAAGCCATTAAGGAAAGCACATTTAACATCCATTTGAAACATTTTGAAACCTTTATGGGCAGCATAGGCAACAAGCAACCTAATTACTTCCATTCTAGCTACCGGAGCAAAATACTCATCAAAATCTATTCCCTCTTCTTGATCGTAACCTTGGGCCACTAATCTAGCCTTGTTACGAACAACTTGTCCATCCTCACCAAGTTTATTTTTAAACACCCACTTAGTACCCGTTACCTTCTTACCATCCGGATAAGGTGCCAAAGTCCAAACCTTATTCTTGTCAAATTGAGCAAGTTCCTCTTGCATGGCCTTGACCCATGATGGATCTTTAAGAGCTTGTTTGACATTGTTGGGCTCCATTTGTGACAAGAGAGCAAAGTTGCTAGGTTCGGTTTGCCTTTTGGTGGAGGATCTTGTGGTTACACCTTGAGAGGGATCACCAATGATGAAGTCATGAGGATAACCCCTCATAGACTTCCATTCTCTAGGCTTTCAGACAGGTGTTGAGCTTTGATGATCTTCTGGTGGTCTCACTGTTTCAGTTTCTCGTGTCTGCTCAGGAGACAAAATGGAAGTTTCTCCTTCGATCTGACGAGATAAAACCGGGCTGACAGATTCTTCATTTTGCACAGATTTGGGATTTTCTTTACTTGTTCCATCCTCTTCACAATCTGAATCATTATCCTTTACAATACTGGGAATTAAGTTAGAATCACAAAAGGTAACATGTATGGATTCCTCTATGGTTCTATACTCTTTGAGATAAACTCTATAGGCCTTGCTTGTGGTGGAATATCCAACAAACATTCCTTCATAGGATTTTGGATCAAATTTTCCAAGGTTTTCCTTATTGTTAAGTACAAAGCATTTGCATCCAAAAACATGAAAGTACTTAAGATTCGGAGAGGTTCCTTTCTATAGCTCATAAGGAGTTTTCTTTAACCCTTTTCTAATAATTGTTCTATTCAAAATATAACATGTTGTGTTCAGAGCTTCAGCCCATAAAAATTTAGGAATTTCATTCTCACATAGCATGGCCCTAGTAATTTCTTGAAGGCTTCGATTCCTTCTTTCAACCACCCCATTTTGTTGGGGGGTTCTCGGGCATGAAAAATTATGAGAAATCCCTAAGTCATCACAGAATTTTTCAAAGTCTTGATTTTCAAATTCTCTTCCATGATCACTTCTCAAATGGGAAATTTTCAAATCTTTTTCGTTTTGAATTTTCTTGCAAAGGGTGGAGAAAGCATAAAATGCATCGTTCTTATGAGCAAGGAAAAGTACCCAACCAAATCTAGAGTAATCATCAACCACTACAAGACCATAGTGTTTACCTCCTAAACTTTGAGTTCTAGTAGGACCAAAAAGATCAATATGTAACATCTCCAATGACCTTTTGGTTGAGATTCCATCTTTTAATTTAAAAGAGGATTTTACTTGTTTGCCCAATTGGCAAGCATCACAAGTAAGATCCTTATCAAACTTGATGTTTGGAATTCCTCTAACCAAATTCTTTTTGACTAGCTTAGAAATTTGGTACATGCTAGCATGTCCCAACTTTCTATGCCAAAGCCATTTTTCAGATTCAAGAGAGGTAAAGCATGTTACATTTTGTTCCTTTAAATCCTCAAGAGTTAATCCATACACATTGTTGCATCTTTTAGCTTCAAATAAAACATCCTTAGTTTTCTCACAAACAACTAAGCAAACAAACTTCTTAAAAATAACTTCAAACCCCAAATCACATAATTGACTAACACTAAGTAAATTATGCTTCAAGCCATGTACAAGAAGGACATCATTTATACAAGATGAGAGATTTTTACCCACTTTCCCAACAGCCACTATTTTTCCTTTTGCATCATCACCGAATGTGACAAATCCTCCATCATATTCATCAAGCTTTATAAAGAAGGTTGTCTTTCCGGTCATATGCCTAGAGCATCCGCTATCCATGTACCACATATTTTCCTTTTTCTTGGATGCTTGGCATACCTACAAAATAAGCTCAAGTGACCTTAGGTATCCAAATTCTCTTGGATCCTTTCACGTTAAACCATCTCTTATGTCCCAAATCATTGTAATAAAAAACAACTTTGTAAACTTTGTCACCAATCATTCTTTCACCAAAGAAACATTGAACTGGAAAATGACCACTTCGGTTACATAGTCTACAAAATCTTGGAGTTGCTATTTTGTTAACATAAGTTGGGTCTTGATACTTTATATCATTAGAAGATGAAGCAATGTTTTCAAAATGTGATTTTTCAGATTTATAAATCCCCAACACAGCTTTATCATAAAGAGGTTTTTGACTAGCCAAGATTTGATTCAAATTTTCAGAACTTTGGGTGAACTTAGCTAAGTCTTCCTTAAGTCTTTTAACCTCTTTGAGCAACTCTTCATTTTGCTTAAAACAATTCACATATGCAAGGACAGAATGGTCACTTTCACAGCTTCTAACTTGGGCTTTTAACTGCTTATTCTCTTCCACAAGATCACAAGCAGTTTCGGCCTCTCTTAGTTTTTCTTTGAGAAAATCATTTTCAGCTTTAAGAATGAAATTTTGTTGTTCAAGATCTTGATTCTCAGATAGAAAACATCTTATTTTTTCAGAGAGGTGATCTATCATAAGATGAAGGTCTTCAGTGTCAGGGTTTTGAAAGAATACCTGATCTACCTCATTTGCCATGAGACAAGGCTGTGACTTAGTTTCAGATTCTTCATCATCATCATCTGAGTCATTTTCTAAATCTTCCCATGAAGCCATCAGTCCCTTCTTCTTTCCTTTTTTCGGCTTTTCCTCCTTCTTTAACTTGGGACAATCAGATTTAAAATGCCCCATTTCCTTGCAATTGTAACAGATTACTTTGCTAAGATCTTTCTTCATCCTTCTTGAACTGCTGCCTTTGCCTTTGAGTTTCATCATTTTCATGATTTTTTTTGCAAACAACACAAACTCATTTTCAGAAGAGTTATCACTGGATTCATCATCCAGAGGGTTAGTCACAGAAGAAAAGGCAATTCCTTTCTTTTTTGAATCTTTTTTCAAATAGGAGTTTTCAAAAGCAAGAAGATTTCCTCTCAAATCATCAAGTGTCATGGAATCTAAGCTACTACTCTCTGAAATAATTAAAGCTTTTGTTTCCCACTCTTTTGTAAGACATCTCAACACTCTTCTTACTAGCACAGATTCTGAATGTGAAATTCCCAGAACATCTAAGCCAACAATGATAGTGTTGAACCGTTCGAACAGTTCATCAATGGACTCTCCTTCCTTCATTGTAAACATTTCATATTCTCTGTTCAACATGTCTGTCCGAGTCTTCTTTACAATGGTGGTTCCTTCATGAGTGATTTGTAGCTTGTCCCAGATTTTCTTTGCTGTTGTGCATCGTGATACCCGTCGGTACTCCTCAAAGCTGATAGCACAGTTGAGCAGGTTTACTGCCTTGGCATTTAACTCTACCTTCTTCCTATCTTCCTCGGTCCATCTTGCTTCGGGTTTGAGAGAAACTACCCCTTCAGCACTTGTGGTAGTTGGAAATTGAGGCCCTTCAAGAATAATCTTCCAAAGTCTGTAATCTACTGCCTGTACAAATATCTTCATCCTCTCCTTCCAATAGGTATAATTTTTCCCATTGAAAAGGGGAGGTCTGTTGCTTGATTGACCTTTAGTCAGATTGTAAGACACCACATTTGCGCCACTATTTTCCGCCATGAGGATCTTTACTCCAAGCTGCAAAGCTTGATCTCTTTGAGACCAAGCTCTGATACCAATTGATGGTTTCAGTGGCTAAGAGAAGGGGGGTTGAATCTTAGCCCCCTTTTTGCTTGTTAACACTTGCTGGACTTAGAGGAAACTTTTCTGTTTTTAGCTCGTCCCTAGCCACGAGACATTTTCATTTTGTCTCGTCACTTGACACGAGACAATTTTTATTTTTCATCTGAACAGTAAAAACAGAATTGAAGTAGGAAGAGAGGTAGAAGATTACACCCAGATATATCCTGGTTCAGCTGCTAAGTGCAGTGCAGCCTACATCCAGTCTCTATCACAACAATGATATAATTTCACTATAATCATCCAGATTACAAATTGTAAAGTGCTAACCCAACTTACAAGGGGATTCCCACAGAATCATGAAACACAACACAGATGTACAAAGGAACTCTAAGACATCTATGGCTTTTTCTTTTAATTTTTCACTCTCTGCCTTTTTCCGCTCTATGGCTTTTTCTTACAAACCTCACTGTTTGCCTTTTTCCATGAGACTCAAGACATGACAAAATTAAACAGAAAAATATTAAACAAAAAACGTTGAAGGAGAAGAAGAACTGCTAGCTTAGGTAGCTCTGAGAACTCTGTGCCTTGCACTCTCAAACCTTACTCCTTGAATCAAACCATGATTGTTCACCCCTTTTATAGAGAAGTGAAGCCTTCACAGTTGAAACACAAACCCGAGCTCAGCTTCTTTTCCTTCAAAACACAACCGGTTCGGCCACAGAGAGAGAAGAGGTAACTCATGCAAAAACCAACATGCAAATACCTCTAGTCCTTCCTTGGTCATCACTCTTTATCAATCTGAGCGCTCCATCCTTGGCTTCCTCTCCAAGATGAATTTCTGGCCCTTGATGTTTCATGATGATGATGGCTTTATCTGCTCCAATCTCTGCCTCTTCTATCACTTTGCCACTCTAGCTACTTCCTGTGGTGGTTGAGCAGAATCAGAGACAAGCCATGCCTCCAAAGATCTTCCTTGCTGGCCGAATCTTCTTCCTTCTTTTTGAGTATGAAGGATCCGAGATTACCTCACCAAATCTTACCACATTTGGTGATAATTTCAGCGACAGCATACTTTTCCTTTTCTTTTTCATGCCATCAACTCGATGGTCTTTAGGCTTGCTTTCCCTTCCTTTCAGTAGCTTCAAGTAGCTTCCATGGCTTCCTGGTTAATGACCGAAGAAAGAAGAAGAAAGAGATGAGAGAGAAGAGAGTATCTGAAGTAAAAGCAATTCAAAGTGATTAAACAAATTAATTGGAAATAGCTTGCTTTTACTTCCCTGGGTGGTTTAACGTGCAGCATTAATCATAATGATTCCCATCACATCAAATTCTCTCTCATTGTTCCAAGGTCTGCAATAACTCCATTTAATAAAATTTGAATTCCATCAAGGAATAAAAGTGATATCCATTGGAGCATGCAACCATGATCAAAGGGAATGGATTTTATTTGATTAAATGAATAAAGCAATATTGTGTCCCATCTCCCCCTTTTTGTTTCGGACCAAACAAGTTGGTTATACACCAACAATAAATTTGGGCTTGCATGTTTAAGTCTGGCCCAAACCAATTCAGCTTCAATGATTAAGACCATTTGTATGAATGCTGAATAATTTTTAATCAAACTGGGCTTGTTGTAGATTTGTTTTCGGCCCAACAAAAATATGCACCACAAAATTATTAATTAAGCAAATATAAATTAAGATCAAATTAATAATTTTGTAATTAATTGTTTTTAATAATGTTTGTTCATCATCAAATTAAATTAGAGTTTTCCAAACTCATCAGAGTTGGTTTACCCCAGCCACTAATGTGGGATCACCCTTGAATTTCTTCAACATTGAAACATGAAAGACTAGATAAATGGCACTTTTAGCCAGAAGCTCTAATTTATAAGCCACTACCCCCACTTGTTGCAAAATTTTGAAAAGCCCATAGTACAACTTGCTCAATTTCAGGTTTTCCTGGTTCACCAATGATCCTTGACGATATGGTTGTAGTTTTAGCAATACCCATGCCCCCACTTGAAAATATTTTTTACGCTTAAACTTATCAGCCCTATGTATAATATGTTCTTGAGCCTTGCTGATCTAATAATGTAATTCCAAGTCTAGAGCCTGCCTCACCTTGAGCGTATCATCCACATCTTACACTGATGATGACTGGCTAACGTACTCTAGAATGGTGCGGACAGTAAACCCATATAATGCTTCATATGGTGATATTTAAATGGTGGAATGGAAGGAAGTGTTGTAACAATACTCTACCCACATGAGATACAATGACCATTTTGCTTGATGAGCATGTGTAAAGACACAAAAATACTGTTCCAATGTTCTATTAACAACTTTCGTCTGCCTGTCCGTCTGCGGGTGATACACAGTGCTATACAACATCTTTGTATACTGCAGCTCTCGAATAATTATTTTTGGAAATGGCTAAGAAAAAGGGGATCTCTGCTTGAGACAATCGAAGCTAGAAATTTGTGGTATCAAACGACACTACTGAGAAATTTTCGTGCGACTACCTTGCCTGTGAACCCCGGTTTCAATGGAGCAACTCGAGCAATTTTACTAAAACGATCCACCACGACCATAACTGATGTGAAACCTCCGGCGTTGGGCAGTTTAGTGATAAAATCCATGCTAACCCCTTCCCATGGCCTAGTTAGAATTGGTAGTAGTTGTAAGAGCCCTTGAGGTCGCGCTGGCCAGAAAAATGTCTCACTCAACCCCTTATAAGTCTTCAAAATGCCCCCCCAAGGCTTGCTGTGATGGATGAATGGAACTGACATAAAAGAGTCTCCCTCAAATTAGCATAATCAGGCACCCATATGCGGCTCTGATACAGCAAAATCCCATCATTGAACATGTAATTAGAGAGAAGTTCTCCCGCACGGGCCCTATCTTGGAATTGTTGCATTTATTCACTTTGTTGAGTGGCTCACAGCAGTGTTAATATGATGGGGGATTGAACTATTGTGAAAGATTGGAATTGAACAGCTAGGGCATCCTCACCCTGTCTAGACAATGCATTCGCCGTTTGGTTAAATTTATCCGGTTTGAATTCAATTTTAAATTCATATCCAAGCAGCTTAGAAAGGTAATGTTGTTGTTCCGGGGTCAAGATCACTTGCGTTTTAAGTTCTCGCAGCCCTTGGTGATCTGTCTTGATCACAAACCGCCTTCCCAACAAATAGTGGTGCCACTTTGCTACTACTTAGGTGACAGCGTACAGTTCTCTCACATACGCTAATTGTAAACCCCAGATAATTAGTAAATAATTAATCCATAAATTAATTATTATTTAAAAAAATTAAAAAATTAAATTTGATAATTTAGAAAGGTAAAAATAATTAAAATATAAAATTTGACACTAATTTTAAAGATTTTGACCTAAAATCGAGCCAACGGGCCGAACCGGTTATTAGACCAGGCCTAAACTGGGCCCAAGGTCTATTATATAAAACCAACACTCAACCATTTCCCCCCAAATTCCAATGAGAAGCACGTTGAAGCTTGAGGAGAGCAAGCATGGCACCCTAATCTCTTCCAAATTTCATTTTCACGTACTTTCAATCCGGAGCTCCAATTGACGAGCCGTTAGTGGCCACGCGTTCATCTCAAAATTCTCTACAAAACCCTCTAAATAATTTGGTAAGGAATTTGATATTTTGAGTCCATTTTTCTGTTTCCCCTTTTCCACGAATTTGGGTTTTGGTATTTGAGAGATTTTGTGATTTTGATGGTTTAGGAGTACTCTAGCGGTGGATAATTGTTGGACTTTGTCCAATTAATCCGTGGGTAAGGTAAGAAAACTCTAAACTTTTGTGATTATCCAATTATGTGAACCCTAGTTATTAATTTGGTAAATTTCATGGAATTAGATTGAATTTATTTTAAATTGGAGATTTAACTGGTGAACTGGAGCGTTTGAGATCAAGCTTTGGTGGCTAGAGTTCTTTAAAATCGATTTAGAGTCTTGGAAGCTTGTATTTGTGGCATTTTTTGCTTAGGGAGGAATCAGCCAAGGTATGATTTTGGTTTCTCATAGTTAATATTTAATGTCACGTAAAAACTTAGGCTAGATGACCTTAAGATATGAATGAACTGAATGAATTGTGATTGAATTATGTATGTGGGATATTGATATGATTTGTGTATGATAAGTATATGAATTTGTATGTGTTGGGTTTTGAGTTTATGAAGTATAGGATAGTGATGATGATTGTTGGGTTGTTGAGAATTGATGATGATTTTGTGATATTGACCTGAAATGAATTGGTTGGTTGGGATGAAAAGTTGTGAATATATATATATATATGTATGTATGTATGTATGTATGTATGTATGTATGTATGTATGTATGTATGTATGTATGTATGTATGTATGTATTTAAAGGAAAAATATTAATGATTTATTGATGTATTTGGTGGGATATTATGAAGAATTGGTTGAAGAGATTGTATAGTTGTGAATGTTGGTGTGTTATGGAGTAAATGGAAGTATATGTATGACCTTGTGTTGAATTTAGTTAGTTTTGGATTTGGAAAGTTTCGAAAACTTGAGTTTTGAGTTTTTGGTAAAAAGTGATTTTTAACCAACTTTGGCGGTTCATAACTTGAACCTCGGATTTTGGATTTCAGTGAATTTTATTCAAAATAATGATAATTTCAAGAACTTTAAAACGGTTTAAAGTTTGTGGTAATCGGAGTTTTGTAGATGAAGTTATGGATGTCAGAAGTTGGGTACAGAAAACTAAATTTGGCTAAGTTGTAGAAAACCTAAAATTTTGGTGGTCGTGTGTACGCATGCTATCATGCGCACGCGCGGATCAGAGCGTGTCGTTAAGCTCGTGCGTACACACACCGTGAGGATTTACAAGTTGTGCGTATGCACAACATGATGCATACACATAGGCATGGGAAGATCGTCTGGTGCGTGCATGCGCATAATATAATGTATACGCACACTTTAAGAAATTTTGGTGGTGGGGGCACGCATGCAGGATGCGTACGCACGATGCCCTATTTTTGCACTAAAATCCTATTTTCACTGTTTGACCTTTCCGGCAACCCTGTAAACCTTTGAAACCATTGTTTTGATGAAAATTCACTATTTTTGAACTATCAACCATTCTTTTAAGTTTTCCAAACCTCTGAAAACGCTGTTTAAGGACCGGTAGCTAGGTTTTAGGTTACGAAATAGAGGTAAGGATGTTGATGGAGCTAGATGATGCGTGAGCATCTTTTCTATCTTTTCCTAGTGAATTTGCATTCCAATTATTGAGTTTAATCAAGATTTAAATATTTTTTAGCCACTATGGATGCTACTTTGAGTTGTATGCAATTCTATTTATTTTAGGTAGCATTCAGATAGATTTGATGGAGTTTTTGTAGAAAAAGAGAAGAAAGTGAATGATGCAGTCAATCCTGACCTCCTTGCACTCAAACATAAATAACTTGAGCTATAGAGATCCAATTGACATGATTTTAATGGAATTGGAAAGATAACTTTCATAACTTTCCAACGATATATGATAGTATACACTTCTCTTCCAGCTGTATGGTCTTGGTGGCGCCTAACTTGGGATTCTCCAAGTTAGGCGCCGGAAGAAGCACTTGCCTTTCAATTACTTGCTGCACCCTCCACGCCTAACTTCACTATTGTGAAGTTAGGTGCCAAAGCTTGAAAGCGCACTCCAAATCCAAGCAGCGAAGATGTTATATAAATTTTGATTAAAACTTTTATTTTTATTACAAATAGAAAAAGATATTATTTAGTTTTAGAAAATATATTTTACATTAATTAGGATTAGATATAAAAGAGAAAAGAATTAGCTCTTCGGGCTCTTCTCCTCTTATACCTCATTCTGCACTTTACAGTTTTTCAGAACCCTAGTTTTCTCTCTGAGCCATGAGCAATTAAACCTCCACTGTTAAGGTTAGGAGCTCTGTTTATCCTATAGATTAATACTATTACTGTTCTATTGTAATTCATGTATTGATTTCAATTTCAAGAATTATTTTTGTTCTTTATCTTATGAATCTGGGTGGAACAGAAGTATGACCCTTGTTCTAATTGAGTTCTTGTAAAACTTAGAAAAGCTCTTTGCTTGAACAACAGCATGAAAACAATTTCTCTTAAATTTTTTATTATTTGGACTTAATAGGATACGTGACATATAATCCTCTTATATTTGGATAATTAGGATTTCTGTTGCATATAAACTAGAATTGAACTTAACCCTCTAATTAGAATCAAGTGACCGAGGAATTGGTGGTTGATGAAGGTTAGAGGAGACTAAAAAGGTCTAAGGAATTAGGGTTTAGTCACATATAGTTTGTCAAGAATTGAATCTTGCATGATTAAAGTAGTTGGTAAGAAAAGTTAATCCGGAAAATAAATATCTCTAAAGCATTAACTATTTTTTACTCATATATTTCACAACCTGTTTACTGCTTGCTTTCTGATTTTTTGAATTTGCTATTTGATGCAATTGAACTCTCCAAACACCATTTTATGTTTGTCTAACTAAGTAAATCACGCAATCATTGTTGTTTAGTCCATCAATCCTCGTGGGATCGACCCTCATTCACTTGAGGTACTACTTGGTACGACCCGGTACACTTGCCGGTTAGTTTGTGGGTTATAAATTCCACAACACTAGATTTGGTATCAAAGGAGATTTGAGAAGTGAATGATTGGTTCGATGAGATATTAGTGGTGATTAATGAGATATGATGAGAATAATTGTGATATTATGAGATGATAATGAATAAGTTTGATCGAGATGATGATGATTGATTATTATGAGATATACATGACCGGGTAAGAGGTGGTGGCATTGTCCACCTGCTCCGGTATAAGTTAAGACTCCAGGTAATATGCAGTAGTATTATCCACTTGCTCTGGGTAAGAGATGAGGAAGAAGAATGATTGAAAGAGATTATGAGGACAATGATTATGAATGAGAAGTTAGATTAGAGGGTTGGAAGAGATAGAAAGTAATACGTTAGGTTAGAGTTAGATTAGCACGTGAATACCTTAGATAGTTTTACCTAATTTTTGGTTTAGTTGTGCCTAAGTTTAAATATGAGTATCAAAGTTCTAGGAATGCCTCTGGCTTTCTTAAGACCTTATATATTATCTATGCGAGCACCTTTACCATATTGAGAACCCTTGGTTCTCATTCCATACGTATATTGTTGTTTTCAGATGTAAGACATGAGACACCACACTGAGCATTCTAGAGACTCTTTGGAAGTGAAGGACTCTCGGGACTTAGTGTTGTATTTTGTTTATGTTTATATACGTGTATAGATTCTCCACCTTATATATATTATGTTTTGTCCCTCTTAGAGGTTGACTCAGAGAAACATGAATATTTACTTGATGGAGCAAGATTTGGTATCAAAGGAGATTTAAGAAGTGAATGATTGATTCGATGAGATGTTAAAAGTGATGAATGAGATATGATGAGAATGACTGTGATATTCTGAGGTGATGATGAATAAGTTTGATTGAGATGATAATGACTGATTATGATGAGATATATGTGACCGAGTAAGAGGCGGTGGCATTGTCCACCTACTCAGGTATAAGTTAAGACTTCGGGTAAGATGCAGTGGTGTTATCCACTTGCTCCGAGTAAGAGATGAGGAAGAAGAATGATTGAAAGTGATTATGAGGACAATGATTATGAATGTGAAGTGTGAATGTATGCTCTGTTATATTTTTGTTGCATCATTTTCACTCCATTTATAAAGTGTGTCGGGTATTATATCCCATGAGTGTGACGGACACTATATCCCAAGAGTGTGGCGGGCACTATATCCCAAGACTGTGGGAGCACTTTACCTTGAAAAGTGTGTCGGGCACTATATTCTATGAATGTGGTGGGCACTATATCACAAGTGTGTGGGAACACTTTATCCTGGAAAATACGGCGGACACTATATCCCAAGAGTGTGGATGCATGTCAGAGAGACGATAACTGGACTAGCTACCGGATGTGTCGAGTTCTGGCAATATATCCGATACGTGAGCTCATCGCCAATAGGACAAGCATGCATCATGTGCATTTGTATGACTTGTTTGGGTATGCATTTGTTTTGATTTGCCTAATTCATTATCTATGGTTAACTATTATTTGATCTAATTATTGTAATTGCTATTTATATCTGTGCATTTCTTATTTGTTTTGTGTGTGTTTACAACTGAGAGATCCCTCATACTGGCAGAGGTGACGCTAAGGCTAATAATGAAGACTCATATTTTGTAATGAAGTGTAAAGGAAGTAGATAATGTAACCATGTTGGAATTGTAATTCATGTATTAGGAATTCATGGGTAGTTGTTATGACTTTGATTTTTGGTATTTCGTTAAAGCATGTCATGTGATCAAATACACTTTTTTTTGTGACAAGTTTATGAAGTAAAGATTAGTTGATTTAAAATTACTAGTCATTGTTTATATTTTTAAAATTATCTATGAATTTTGTAACGTTTATTTATTAAAAAAGAACAATAGGTTACTGAACTAACTCATAGCCACGCTTTAAAAGAATGGCCATATTGTACAGTAACCATCAACAACTACGCTTTAAAAGTGTAGCTGTATGTCTCGCTATTGGCACGATTTAAAAATGTAGCCGTATCTCCCTCTATTGGCACTCTTTAAAAGAGTGGCCATAATGTACAGTAGGCATCAACAGCCACGCTTTAAAAGCGTAGCCATATGTCTCGCTATTAGTCACGCTTTAAAAGCATAGTTGTATCTTAATATATTAGCACGCTTTAAAAGCGTAGCAATATGTCTCGCTATTAGTCACGCTTTAAAAGAGTAGCCATATGTCCCTCTATTGGCACGCGTTAAAAGCATAGCCATATCTAGCACATATGGCTACGTTTTTAAAGCGTGGCGATATTTAAAAGCGTGCCAGAAAATAAAATGTGGCAATAGGTCACCAAAAGCGTGGCGATAGAGCAACCGGCACCCTTGTAGATATGACCCTTTCAAAAGTGTGTCGGTAGCTCAAAAAGTGTGGTAAAAAGCTATGGCTACGCTTTTTTCAACTTTTTAAAAAGCGTAGCAAAAAACGTGTTTTCTTGTAGTGCTCAGAGGGTTGGAGGAGATAGAAAGTAAAATGTTAAGTTAGAGTCAGATTAGAACGTGAATACCTTAGATAGTTTTACCTAATTTCTGGTTTAGTTGGGCCTTAAGTTTAAATCTAAGTGTCGAAGTTCTAGGAATGCCTCTGGTTTTTCCAGGACCTTATATATTATCTATACGGGCACCTTTACCATACTAAGAACCCCCAGTTCTTATTCTATACGTATATTGTTGTTTTCAGATGCACGACGCGAGGTACCGCACTGAGCTTTCTGGAGACTCTTTGGAAGCGAAGGACTCTTGGGACTTACTATTGTATTTTGTTTATGTTTCTATATGTGTATAGATTCTCCACCTTGTGTAGATTCTTTACCCCTTTTCTTTTATTTGGTTTTCCATTTATGTGAGTGATGCAACTTTTCTTTTTGCAGATGTGTTTAATCTTTTCTTCAAGACTCATAGTTATGCATTCTTTTGACTATATCTATGTATATATTTTATTTTAGAGGTCGTAATACTTCACCACCTTTGTTTTATGAATTAAGCGTAAATATCTGTGTGGTAGGGTGTTACACGAATGCTTGGGTCAGCCGTGCTCCCAACTTCTTACTAAAAAATGCGATTGGGTGTCCTTCCTGAGACAGAACTGCACCAATCCCCATGCCCGATGCATCCGTTTCCACAAAAAAAGGCTTCAATAAATCAGGCAAAGCAAGGAGAGGGGCCTACACCATTAAGTTCTTCAAGTGGGAGAAAGCATGGTTAGCCGCTTCTTTCTAGTGGAATGCATTTTGTTTTAAGTAGCTCAGTCAGGGGATAAGCAAGTTGGGCATAGTTTGCTACGAATTTGCAATAATACCCTGTGAGGCCTAAGAACCCTCTTAATTGTTTGACTGATTTAGGTGGAGGCCAAGCCACAATTGCCTCATTTTTTGTCGAATCAATCTTAACGCCTTCTCCTGAAATGACATGGCCAAGATACTCTATTTGCTGCCTCATAAAAGAGCACTTCAATTGCTTTGCAAAGAACTGATTCTCCCTTAAAACCTGTAAGGTTTGCACCAAATGCTCAATATGTTCTTCTTTGGTGCCACTGTATACCAAGATGTCATCAAAGAACACAGCAACAAATCTCCTTAAGATGGGAAGAAAAAGTTTGTTCATCGTCGCTTGGAATGTAGAAGGCGCATTGGTGAGTCCGAACAGCATCACTACAAATTCATAGTGGCATGTATGAGTTTGGAAGGCTGTTTTGCTAATATCTTTCTCCCTCATTCGAATCTGATGATACCACTACGTAAATCAATTTTTGGAAAATATATAGAACCGTGTAATTCATCTAAAATTTCTTCAATGGTATGGATGGAAAACTTATCTTTAATTGTAATGAGGTTGAGTGCTTTGTAGTCCACACAAAACCTCCAACCGTCATCCTTCTTTTTACTAGAAGCACCGAGCTAGAGAAGGCATTTTGGTTATCTCTTATCACTCCTGTTTGCAACATCTCTTCTACCAATCTCTCCATCTCTTCCTTTTGGAAGTGGGGATATTTGTAAGGTCAGGTACTGACCAGAACTGCCCCTGGAGTCAGGTGAATAGGGTGGTCTATCTCCCAATGCGGTGGAAGCTGCTTTGGTTCTTTAAAGACTTTACCAAATTTTTGCAGCATAGTACTAATTTCGGCCTCCTCTGGTTCCTTTCCCTGAAGCTTCCCATATTCCACAGCCCCTAAATGGAACAAAGAGGCAATTGCCTTACTATAATTAAACTTTTTAAGCTATTGAAAATTCAACCCTGCCTCCCTTAGTAGACTCTCACCCCGAAAGATCACCCATGTCCATCAACCTTAAACTTTATAAAGAGCTTGAGGTAATTGATTCTAATGATTCCTAACTTCATCATCCAATGGACTCTGAGAACGACATCGGCCCCTTTCAAATCTAACACATAGGCGTCAATGGCAAATTCAGATCCCTACATTGTGAGAGAAAAATCTTGGCATCGAGCCCCACAACAAATAAAATCCCCATTGTCCACCATGACTTGAAGAGTGAGAGTAGGTGAAAGAGGCAATCTCAGTTTCTTAGCCATAGAAGTTTTGATGAAGTTGTAGTTGCTCCCTCCATCAATTAAGATGGTAAGTGAATTGTTCTCATGTGTACCCCCGCACTCTTAAGGTCTCTGGATGGAATTCACCTTCTAACGCATTGGGATTGATTCTCGGGATTGCATTTTCTTCCTCTTCTCTGTCATCATCGGGGTTCGAGTCCGGGTTCTCTACCTCCGAGTTCTCTGGGTCCTAAAGCAACTCTCTCAACACTTCTTCGCCAACAAGTAGCTTAAACATGCCTTTGCAATGGTGGTGACCGTGTTACTTTTCATCACAATAATAGTACAACCCTTTCTCACGCCGTGCACGGATGTCGGTAGTGCTTAACTTCTTGAAGGATGTTGTTGTGGGTGTAGTGGTTGGATTGGAGGAGGTAGAAGATGGTGTCGTTGGGGATAGAGCATTCTGGGGTTTCAGTGAGTTAGTTGTTTGAGAGATTGGGTTAATGGTTCGATTGGGTATAAAACGGGTCAGGTTGTGGTATTGATTGGGTTTGTTCCGATTAATGCCCAAGGTCGCTGCATGCTTCTGTTCATGTAATTTGGCAATGGACATAGCTTGAACATAGGATGTGGACTGGGCTATCAACAACTCACACCTCAAATGCTCCTGGAGCCCAGCTACAAATAGAGAAATAATCCATTCCTCACTTAGTCCAGAAACTCTGTTAGTCAATTCTTTGAATTGACCTTGGTACTCATCCACTGTGCTGCTCTGCTTTCATATCCTTGATAGCGGTTCGTGGATCATAGAAAGCATTCTTCCGAAATCGAAGAGCCATAGCATCAAGAAAGGACTCCCAATTGTACGCGATGTTTTTGTTGACCCCACAACGGTACCAGGCATAAGCGGCTCCCACCATATGGAAGAACAACATCCGAATTCTTTGCTTGATTGGCACCGCAAAGGTCTCTAAATACTGCCGAGCTCAGGAAACCCAATTGGTGCACGAAATTGCAATCACACTTTTGCAATCCGCACAACTAACCAGCAAGTGCACTGGGTCGTCCAAGTAATACCTTACGTGAGTAAGGGTCGAATCCCACGGAGATTGTTGGCTTGAAGCAAGCTATGGTTATCTTATTAATCTTAGTTAGGATGCCAATAAGGTTATTTGGATTTAATTGTAAGAAGTAAAAGTGTTTGGAATAAGTAATTGTTACTCAATAATGGAGAATATGTTGGAGTTTTGGAGATGCTTTGTCCTCTGAATTTCAACTCTTCCTTGAAATCCTTTTTCCACACGCAAGGCTCCTTCCATGGCAAGCTATATGTAGGGTGTCACCGTTGTCAATGGTTACTTCCCATCCTCTCAGTGAAAATGGTCCAAATGCTCTGTCACAGCACGGCTAATCAGCTGTTGGTTCTCGATCATGTCGGAATAGAATCCATTGATTCTTTTGCGTTTGTCATCACGCCCAACACTCGCGAGTTTGAAGCTCGTCACAGTCATCCAATCCCAGAATCCTATTCGGAATACCACAGACAAGGTTTAGACTTTCCGGATTCTCATGAATGCCGCCATCAATTCCAGCTTATACCACGAAGATTCTGATTAAGGAATCTAAGCGATACTCATTCAATCTGATGTAGAACGGAGGTGGTTGTCAGGCACACGTTCATGGATTGAGGAAGGTGATGAGTGTCACGGATCATCACCTTCTTCACATTTAAGCGCGAGTGAACATCTTAGATAAGAACAAGCGTGTTTGAAAGGAAAATAAAAGTAATTGCATTAATTCATCGAGACGCTGCAGAGCTCCTCACCCCCAACAATGGAGTTTAGAGACTCATGCCATCAAAGAGTATGTAATTCGGATCTGAAAATGTCATGAGGTCCAAGATAAGTCTCTAAAAGTTGTTTAAATAGTAAACTAGTAACCTAGGTTTACAGAAAATGAGTAAACTAAGATAATTGGTGCAGAAATCCACTTCTGGGGCCCACTTGGTGTGTGCTAGGGCTGAGACTAAAGCTTCTCACGTGCTTGGACTGTTTCTGGAGTTGAACGCCAGGTTGTAACGTGTTTTGGGCGCTGAACTCCAACTTGTAACCTGCTTCTGGCGCTGGATGCCAGACAGCAGCATGAAACTGGCGTTGAACGCCAGTTTACATCGTATATCTTCGCACAAAGTATAGACTATTATATATTGCTGGAAAGCCCTGGATGTCTAATTTCCAGCCCAACTGAGAGCGCGTCAATTGGACTTCTGTAGCTCCAAAAAATCCATTCCGAGTGCAGAGAGGTCAGGATCCAACAACATCAGCAGTCCTTTTTCAGCCTAACTCAGATTTTTGCTCAGCTCCCTCAATTTCAGCCAGAAAATACCTGAAATCACAGAAAAACACACAAACTCATAGTAAAGTCCAAAAATATGATTTTTGCCTAAAAACTAATAATATTCTACTAAAAACTAATTAAAACATGCTAAAATATACATGAAATTACCCCCAAAAAGCGTATAAAATATCCGCTCATCACAACACCAAACTTAAACTGTTGCTTGTCCTCAAGCAACTAGATAAATAAAATAGGATGAAAAGAAATTAAGAAGTAATAATATCTCGGAGTTTTTTTAAATGGAGCTCAGATTCTTATTAGATGAGCGGGGCTTGTAGCTTTTTGTTTCTGAACAGTTTTGGCATCTCCCTTTATCCTTTGAAATTCAGAATGATTGGCATCCATAGGAACTCAGAATTCAGATAGTATTATTGATTCTCCTGGTGTAGTATGTTGATTCTTGAACACAGTTACTTTATGAGTCTTGGCCGTGGCCCTAAGCACTTTGTTTTCTTGTATTACCACCGGATACATAAATGCCACAGACACATGACTGGGTGAACCTTTTCAGATTGTGACTCAGCTTTGCTAAAGTCCCCAGTTAAAGGTGTCCAGAGCTCTTAAGCACACTCTTTTTGCTTTGGATCACGACTTTAACCACTCAGTCTCAAGCTTTTCACTTGGACTTGCATCCCACAAGCACATGGTTAGGGACAGCTTGATTTAGCCGCTTAGGCCTGGAACTACTTCCTTGGGCCCTCCTATCCACTGATGCTCAAAGCCTTGGATCCTTTTCACCCTTGCCTTTTGGTTTTAAGGGCTATTGGCTTTTGTTCCTTTTCTTGATCCGATGATTCCTTGTAAATTTTTTTTTCACTGCTTTTTCTTGCTTCAAGAATCAAATTCATGATTTTTCAGATCATCAATAATATTTTTCGTGTTCCTCATTCTTTCAGGAGCCAACATTCATAAAATTCAGGATAAAATATGCACTGTTCAAGCATTCATTCAGAGAACAAAAAGTATTGCCACCACATATAATTAATTATAAATTTTTTTTATTATTAAGAACTCGAAAAATATAAATTACTTCTTCATTCTAAAAATCTACTATTTTATTCATGTCTGATGATGATGAGAAAAATAAATTATAACTTAATTGGAAATAAAACCAGAATAGATATGCTAATTAGTACTACTACTACTATATATCTTCTAAGGTAAATTCCTATAATAACACTATCACAGAGTTAAAGTTAAAATTAGAACTCAACAACCTGTGTTTTGGGAAGTGGATGTTCCTTTGATCTGTGGGGTGCTTGGTCCTTCAAGGATTAATTTCTGGCGCTTCAACTCCCTTAAATCATGCCCTTACTCTTCTTGTTCCCTTAGGTGCCATGATCTTGATGAGTTTTAGCTCAGTGATCATGGCAAATCACACCAAACTTGGAGGTTTGCTTGTCCTCAAGCAAAAGAAAGGATAGGAGAGGAATAGAGGGAGAGGCAATTTCGAAATCCAAAAGATATGATGAGTTGAAAAAGATTTGGATTGGAAAAAGATTTGTGTTTATGAATTAAGATACATTTGATATTTTTGAAAAAGGGATTTTAGAAATTAGGGTTTTTAGAAATTAGGATTAAATTTTTTTTTGAAATTAAAGGATGACATTTTGAAACATGTTTATGCAAGAAATTATGAATTGAAACATAAAAATTTAGAAAATTTGTAAAGAAAAACGGATTTTACCTCCGCCCCACCAGTCTGGCGTTAAACGCCCAAATGCTGCATGTTTTGGGCGTTTAACGCCCAATTGCTGCTTCTCCTGGGCGTTCAACGCCCAGCTGTTGCTTCTTTTTGGCGTTGAACGCCAGGAAGTCCTTTATCACTGGGCATTTTTCTAAACCCCAGGATGCTGTAATTCTGGCGTTAAACACCCAGAAGGAGCTTCTTTCTGGCGTTCAACGCTCAGAAGATGCTCCTTTCTGGCGTTCAACGCCCAGATGGCTATCCTTACTGGCGTTGAACACCCAGTGGATGCTTCTTTTGGGCGTTCAATACCCAAAACATTTCTTACTGGCTTTTTCACGCCAATGAGCTTCCAAATTCCCCTGTAACTCTGTGAATTCAATCAATTGCTATTTTACCTTTTGAAGATACTTTGACATATACCTGTAAAAATTAATTAGCAAAAACAAATAAAATTAAATTTTGTGAATGGCTGGGTTGCCTCCCAGCAAGCGCTTCTTTATTGTCCTTAGCTGGACTATTACTGAGCTCTAATCAAGTCTCAGTTTTGAGCATTCTTGCTCAAAATTGCCTTCAAGATAATGTTTAACTCTTTGTCCATTAACAATGAATTTTTTGTTAGAGTCATTATCCTGAAGCTCTACGTATTCATATGGTGATACACTTGTAATCACATATGGACCTCTCCACTGGGATTTTAATTTCCCTAGGAATAATTTGAGCCTAGAATTAAATAGCAGAACTTTCTGCCCCGGCTCAAAGACTCTGGATGACAGCTTCTTATCATGCCTTTGTCCCAATACTGCACCAATGGCATGGTCACTCGCATCACACATTAGTTCAAATGGCAATGTCCAGTTTGGTGCAGAGATGATTGGTACTGTGACCAATTTAGCCTTCAGAGTCTCAAATGCCTGCAGACACTCTTTATCAAAGATAAATGGCGTGTCAGCAGCTAGCAGGTTGCTCAGAGGTTTGGCGATTTTTGAAAAATCCTTTATAAACCTCCTATAGAATCCTGCATGCCTCAGAAAGCTTCTGATTGCCTTAACGTTGGCAGGTAGTGGTAATTTTTCAATTACCTCTACCTTAGCTTGATCCACCTCTATTCCCTTGTTCGAAATTTTGTGCCCAAGGACAATTTCTTCAGTCACCATAAAGTGACACTTCTCCCAGTTTAAAACCAGGTTAGTCTCTTGACATCTCTTTAGAACAAGTGCTAGATGGTTAAGGCAAGAGCTGAATGAGTCTCCAAATACTGAAAAGTCATCCATGAAGACTTCCAAAAATTTTTCCACCATATCAGAGAAAATTGAGAGCATGCACCTCTGAAAGGTTGCAGGTGCATTGCACAGGCCAAATGGCATCCTTCTGTATGCAAATACTCCAGATGGACATGTGAATGCCGTTTTCTCTTGATCCTGGGGATCTACTGCAATTTGATTATAACCTGAATATCCATCCAGGAAGCAGTAGTATTCATGACCTGCTAGTCTTTCTAGCATCTGGTCTATGAATGGTAAAGGAAAATGATCCTTTCTGGTGGCTGTATTTAGCCTTCTATAATCAATACACATATGCCACCCTGTAACTGTTCTTGTAGGAACCAGTTCATTTTTTTCATTATGAACCACTGTCATGCCTCCCTTCTTAGGGACGACTTGGACAGGGCTTACACACGGGCTATCAGAAATAGAATAAATAATCTCAGCCTCTAGTAATTTAGTGACCTCCTTCTGCACCACTTCCTTCATGGCTGGATTCAGCCGCCTTTGTGGTTGGACCATTGGCTTGGCATCACCCTCTAATAGGATCTTGTGCATGCATCTGGCTGGGCTAATGCCCTTAAGATCACTAATGGACCACCCAAGAGCTGTCTTGTGTGTCCTTAGCACTTGAATTAGTGCTTCCTCTTCCTGTGGCTCTAAGGTAGAGCTTATGATTACAGGAAAGGTATCACCTTCTCCCAGAAATGCATATTTCAGGGATGGTGGTAATGGTTTGAGCTCGGGTTTGGGAGGTTTCTCCTCTTCCTGAGGGATTTTCAAAGGTTCTATTATTCTCTCTGATTCCTCCAGATCAGGCTGAGCATCTTTAAAGATGTCCTCTAGCTCTGATTCGAGACTCTCAGCCATATTGACCTCTCTTACCAGAGAGTCAATAATATCAACACTCATGCAGTCATTTGGGGTGTCTGGATGTTGCATGGCTTTGACAACATTCAACTTGAACTCCTCCTCATTGACTCTCAGGGTTACTTCCCCTTTTTGGACGTCAATGAGGGTTCGGCCAGTTGCTAGGAAAGGTCTTCCTAGAATGAGAGTTGCACTCTTGTGTTCCTCCATTTCCAGCACCACAAAGTCAGTAGGAAAGGCAAATGGCCCAACCTTGACAATCATGTCTTCAATCACGCCTGATGGGTATTTAATGGAGCCATCAGCAAGTTGAAGACATATCCGGGTTGGTTTGACTTCTTCAGTCAAACCAAGCTTTGTGATAATAGATGTAGGTAATAAGTTGATACTTGCCCCAAGATCACATAGAGCCTGCTTGGTACAAGTACCCTCTAATGTGCATGGTATCATAAAGCTTCCGGGATCCTTAAGCTTCTCAGGTAAGCTTTCCAGGATAACTGCAATGCATTCTTTAGTGAGGTAAACTTTTTCAGTTTCCCTCCAATCCTTCTTATGACTTAAGATCTCTTTCATGAACTTGGCATAAGAGGGTATTTGCTCAAGTGCTTCTGCAAACGAAATCTTTATTTCAAGAGTCCTGAGATAGTCTGCAAAGCGGGCAAATTGCTTATCCTGTTCCGCTTGGCGGAGTTTTTGAGGATAAGGCATTTTGGCTTTATATTCCTCAACCTTAGTTGCTGCAGGTTTATTACCTGTAGAAGTGGGTTGGGAAGCCTTTTTAGAAGGGTTGTTATCAGCACTTGTATGTGACTGATCCCCCACTGGTGTTTGAATGCCAGGGGTGGAAGTTGGAGTGGCGTTAGACACCAACTCCTTATCTGTTACTGGCGTCTGAACGCTAGAACTGTGCTCCCTTTGGGCGTTCAACACCGGATTCATGCTTGTTTCTGGTGTTGAACGCCAGGAATGAGCATGGTCTGGGCGTTCAGTGCCAGCATTATTCCTCTCTGGGCTCTGATTGTCCTCAAAGGGATTTTGAGTAGCCATTTGTTCATTTCTTGGCTTCCCGCTGCTTTGAAGTGAGGTATTTAATATTTTCCCACTTCTTAAATGAACTGCTTGGCATTCTTCTATTATTTGTTTTGACAGTTGCTTTTCTGTTTTCTTTAACTGTACTTTCATATTCCTGTTAGCCATTCTTGTTTCCTGTAGTATTTCCTTGAATTCGGCTAGCTACTGAGTTAGAAAGTCTAATTGCTGATTGAATTCATTAGCCTGATCTACAGGACTGAGTTCAGCAGTTACTGTTTTAGCTTCTTCTTTCATGGAAGATTCACTGCTTAGGTACAGATGCTGATTTCTGGCAACTGTATCAATAAGCTTTTGAGCTTCTTCAATTATTTTTCTCATATGTATAGATCCACCAACTGAGTGATCTAGAGAAATCTGAGCTTTTTCTGTAAGCCCATAGTAGAAGATGTGTAATTGCACCCACTCTGAAAATATTTCAGAGAGGCATTTTCTCAGCATCTCTCTGTATCTCTCCCAAGCAACATAAAGAGATTCATAATCTCCTTGTTTGAAGCCTTGGATGCTCAGCCTTAGCTGTGTCATCCGTTTTGGAGGAAAATAGTGATTCAGGAATTTTTCTGACAACTTTTTCCATGTCCTTATGTTGTTCTTAGGTTGGTTATTTAACCACCTCTTAGCTTGATCTTTTACAGCAAATGGAAACAGTAATAATCTGTAGACATCCTGATTTACTTTCTTATCATGTACTGTGTCAGCAATTTGTAAAAATTGTGTCAGAAACTCTGTAGGTTCTTCATGTGGAAGACCAGAATACTGGCAGCTTTGCTGCACCATGATAATGAGCTGAGGATTCAACTCAAAGCTACTAACTCCAATGGAGGGTATACAGATACTACTCCCATATGAAGCAGTAGTGGGGTTAGCATATGACCCCAGAGTCCTCCTGGACTGTTCATTTCTACTTAGTTCCATGATGGAGCAAGGGAGATGGTATAGATGTTGATATTGTCTATTTTATTTAATTTATTATATAAAGAAAATTGATTTTCGAAATAATAAAATAAAATAAAATAAAAATAAAAATAAAATAAATAAAGAAAGAAAGAAAATTAAAAATTAAAAATTTGAAAACTTTTATGAAGATTTTCGAAAATTTGAGGAGAGAGAAAGTGGTTAGGATATTTTTGAAAAAGATATTTTTTTAAAAACTTAAAAAGAAAAGAATTGAAAAATTTTGAAATTGAAATCTGAAATTTTATATAAAAATTTTGAAAATGTAGTTTAAAATTAGTTAGAAAAGATATTTTTTTTAAAATTTTGAATTTTATGATGAAAGAGAAAAACACACAAAAGACACAAGACTTAAAATTTTTTTAGATCTAATGCTCCTTATTTTCGAAAATTTTGGAGGGAAAACACCATGGAACACTAAACTTTGAAAATTTTAAGATCAAAACATAAGAAAGACTCAAGAACACCTTGAAGATTCACAAGAATACCAAGAACAAAAGAAAGAACACCAAACTTAAAATTTTTAGAAGACTTTAATAAAATTTTCGAAAATTATGAAAAGATTAACAAGAAAACACCAAACTTAAAGTTTGGCACAAGATTAAATCAAGAAAAATTATTTTTGAAAAAAAAAGATTTTAAAAAGAAGATGCTCAATTGCCAAAAACATAGACCAACACTCTAGCCAATTGGGAGTAAATGTAACACTTGTTCTAAATAGGTATATTCCTTTTGGAAGATTAATGCTTTTTAAAAAAGACACAAGTGAAACAAGAAAAGACACAGAACAGGAAAAAAAACTAAAAATTAAACAAGAAAAATAAACAAGAACAACTTAAAGATCAAAGAAAAGAAATTCAAAAATTTAAAAGAAAAATATAAAATATGCAATTAACACCAAACTTATAACAAGACACTAGACTCAAAGAAAAATTAAAAATTAATAAAGAAAAATAATATTTTTGAAAAGAAAATAAAACACTCTGACCCAATTGCCAAAATCTTCCTAATCTAAGAAAAAAATAAACCTTTAGTTGTTCAAACTCGAACAATCCCCGGCAACGGCGCCAAAAACTTGGTGCACGAAATTGCAGTCACACTTTTGCAATCCGCACAACTAACCAGCAAGTGCACTGGGTCGTCCAAGTAATACCTTACGTGAGTAAGGGTCGAATCCCACGGAGATTGTTGGCTTGAAGCAAGCTATGGTTATCTTATTAATCTTAGTCAGGATGCCAATAAGGTTATTTGGATTTAATTGTAAGAAGTAAAAGTGTTTGGAATAAGTAATTGTTACTCAATAATGGAGAATATGTTGGAGTTTTGGAGATGCTTTGTCCTCTGAATTTCAACTCTTCCTTGAAATCCTTTTTCCACACGCAAGGCTCCTTCCATGGCAAGCTATATGTAGGGTGTCACCGTTGTCAATGGTTACTTCCCATCCTCTCAGTGAAAATGGTCCAAATGCTCTGTCACAGCACGGCTAATCAGCTGTTGGTTCTCGATCATGTCGGAATAGAATCCATTGATTCTTTTGCGTTTGTCATCACGCCCAACACTCGCGAGTTTGAAACTCGTCACAGTCATCCAATCCCAGAATCCTACTCGGAATACCACAGACAAGGTTTAGACTTTCTGGATTCTCATGAATGCCGCCATCAATTCCAGCTTATACCACGAAGATTCTGATTAAGGAATCTAAGCGATACTCATTCAATCTGATGTAGAACGGAGGTGGTTGTCAGGCACACGTTCATGGATTGAGGAAGGTGATGAGTGTCACGGATCATCACCTTCTTCACGTTTAAGCGCGAGTGAACATCTTAGATAAGAACAAGCGTGTTTGAAAGGAAAACAAAAGTAATTGCATTAATTCATCGAGACGCTGCAGAGCTCCTCACCCCCAACAATGGAGTTTAGAGACTCATGCCATCAAAGAGTATGTAATTCGGATCTGAAAATGTCATGAGGTCCAAGATAAGTCTCTAAAAGTTGTTTAAATAGTAAACTAGTAACCTAGGTTTACAGAAAATGAGTAAACTAAGATAATTGGTGCAGAAATCCACTTCTGGGGCCCACTTGGTGTGTGCTAGGGCTGAGACTAAAGCTTCTCACGTGCTTGGACTGTTTCTGGAGTTGAACGCCAGGTTGTAACGTGTTTTGGGCGCTGAACTCCAACTTGTAACCTGTTTCTAGCGCTGGACGCCAGACAGCAGCATGAAACTGGCGTTGAACGCCAGTTTACGTCGTCTATCTTCGCACAAAGTATAGACTATTATATATTTCTGGAAAGCCCTGGATGTCTAATTTCCAGCCCAACTGAGAGCGCATCAATTGGACTCCTGTAGCTCCAAAAAATCCATTTCGAGTGCAGAGAGGTCAGGATCCAACAGCATCAGCGGTCCTTTTTCAGCCTAACTCAGATTTTTGCTCAGCTCCCTCAATTTCAGCCAGAAAATACCTGAAATCACAGAAAAACACACAAACTCATAGTAAAGTCCAGAAATATGATTTTTGCCTAGAAACTAATAATATTCTACTAAAAACTAATTAAAACATGCTAAAATATACATGAAATTACCCCCAAAAAGCGTATAAAATATCCGCTCATCACCAATCATCTACACCATCACCTTCAAACATGGAAAGATTAGTAACCTGTGCCTTCTCGCCACGAGCCCAATGCCACTCCGTTCTTCCTCTAGCATCATCATGGCCGGACTCAGCTACCACTGCTCTGTCTCCCGTGATGCTGTGCTCGTCGACTTTGAGCTTCAATTTCAAGCTTTCTCGCAACATCTTCTCGATTGATCGTATCAATGTATCCATAGAGGTGAGCTGAGTTTGGGTGTTAGAAATCCGCTCGTTGGCCTTGGCAAGTCCTCGCATCAGCATCGAAACCTCATGCTTATTGGAGAATGTCAACTCCTCCAACCGGTTCAAGTGAGTTATGTCCGTCATTCTCTGGAACTCTCTCAATGAAAGCACCAGTTGATACTGTATTCAACAGAACAGTAAAATAGCAAAACAAAGACAATAATAAATCAACACAATTGGATATAAAAGCTGAACAATATCTAATGAATAAGGAGAGAATCAACAAGAAAATGGAATAATGCAGTGACACAATTCTCCCTGTTTGAGTCAGGAAATGACTCCACTCAATTATGCAAAAATAAATTCCCTCTACCACTACTCCACTCCTCCCTTTGCATACTCCCTATTCTACTACATAACAAACCAATACCAATATTCTCCTGCTACGCGCCCTTCTCATGCATGATAGTCTCGCATCCATACTAGTGCATTGGTTGTCCACAAACCCCTTTAAAATAATTCATTTACGTACGTGTAACACTTTTATTAGTTGGTCAAATTTTTTCAAGCTTAACCACCACAAGCCTTCATCACCATAGGACTGGCCTATAAATAAAGCAAGCTACTTAGCATGGGATTCCACGTACAAGACAACTTATTGAGAATATTTTTGCTAATTTTGACAAAAAAAAATTAAAACTAAAAAACTATAGACTTACAAATCAAGGTTCTAAGAATAAGATTGGTCATTGAACTGCTCTAATAATTAGTTTATTAATTTATTGATCTAATAGATTCAATCGTGGTTCAATAAAAAAATTGTTTTAGAATAAAATAATAAATAAATTATAAATAAATATCCTAAAATATAATTATAGTGTCCATTAAAAACTTGTAAACAAAATAAACATTGATATTGTGGTTTTCTATTCACTATTTATAGAGTGACATATTTCTAAGCTAAGTCTATTTTTTCCCGTAAATTAGAAGAACCTTGTGGATTGACTATCGTTAGAACTAGGAAGCTTAGGATTAGCAGCATCATTTGAAATAAGAAGATTGGCAGACAAATTATTATTCACAAATGTATTATTATCATCAGCAATTGCTTCTTGATTAATACTATCATCTATAACTGAAATCAATAAATTATTCACAAAGATAAAAACAGCAACAACACAACCAAAAATTAAATAATCACCCATAAGACCATAACTAAAATCAATAAGGCAACACCACACTAACAGCAACTCACAAACGATAAACTCAATCAAAAACACCATTACCAGCAGCACAACAGACTAAACACAATCAGGAATCAAGAACAATCAGCAATAAAAATTAAAAAACAGCAACAATTAATCACCTTAAACCAAAAATTTTAAATCTATAAAAAAATTTAGAAATAGTATACTCAGAAATAAAAAACAACAGCAACAGAGTAACAAATCCATTTTCAACAACACAAAATCAATGATTTGATTTTCATTTACATTCAGAAATCACTAAACAGAGCATAAAAGGAAGAAGTGAAAAACTCGCCACTAACATTCGATGGAGAGCAGGACGACAAAGAGACAATAGTGAGCGGGGAGACGATGACGACACGATGGTGAGCAGCTCAAAACCTCAAACAGAGAAGTCACAGGAGGTAGAGACAATGTACCAAGCTACAAAAGAGGGCCTGGGTTCGAGACAGGGGAAAGGAGGAAGCCATGGAGGTGCTGACAACCACGAACGGTGGCGGCAGAACCGTTAAAGAAGCTAGGATTTTGGTTTGGGTAATTTTTGAACTTTGAAGTGCTTCTGATTCTGAGTGAGTGAGTGTCATTCACGAAGGAGATGGAGTGTTGGGAGAAAGGGGTGGGTGACGCATTGGGATTTCTTCTTTCTTTAAAAAAAATCACTTAAAATGACATCGTTTATCAAGAATGGGTCGGTTTTTTGTCCGATTCAACCAATCGGATTTTGGTTAGTGATGATTGAATTTTTGACGGTTTAGAATTTCACTAGTGAAATCTCGTTGTAAAGTATATTTTCTAAACCAACAATAATCCTTTCACACAAAAGATTGTTTGTCACTAAAACAAACCCCTAAATTTATAAACCGAAGTATTGAACCTCGGGTCGTTCTCCCTAGGAATTACAATAAAGTGTCTTGTTATTGGTTGTGAGTTATTTTGGGATTTTTTTTTTGAGATTTTAGAGAAGAAATATAAATGGCAAAGAAAATAAACTAACAACTAACAAAGCTCTTGACAAGATATGAGAACTAGAAGTCCTATCATAGTTATCCTCCTCAATTGTGATAACAAATTGTCCATTACTCCCACTTAGTTAACCTCTAACCATGGAGGAAAGTCAAGTGGATGAATCAATTTGATTCCTCAAGTCCTAGTCAACTCCTAAAGGAAAGACTAGCTTTAGAGGCATTCAAATCAATTAGCAACTTCTAATTATCAATCAACAAAGGAATTAGATAACTCAAGAGTCACTAATTACTCTACCTAGGCCAAAAGGTACAAAACCTACACTAAAATTCAACCAAGCATTTCATCAAACACTTGGAAGGTACAAAAGAAAAGCATAGTAAATTGATAACAAGAATAGAATCTAACAACAATTATTGAAAGGAATTAACAACAACAATCAAGGAAATCACAATTATCATGAATTACCTCAAATTGCATTATTGAAAGAAAACAAAGGAACAACAATCTATCCAAAACAAAATGAAGAATTACAATTATTAAAGCTCATAACTAGAAAGAGGAAGAGGAGAAGAGTAAGAATTGATAAAGGAGAAGTGAATTAAAGCATGAATTAAACCTAGATCTAAGAAGAGAGATTAACCTAAACCTAATCCTAATTCTAGAGAGAAGTGAGAGCTTCTCCCTCTAAAACTACTCTAAACTAAAACTAATGGTGCTCTATGATAGATCCCTCCCTTCCCCTTCTATCCTTGGTCCTTTTAGTGCATTTTGGTGCCAAAATTGGTTCAGAAACTCCCCAAGATCGCCAGGCATGTGCTTCTTTAATGAAGTCATGTGCGGACTGCGACGCGTGCACGCACGGTACGCGTGCGTGCACGGTACGCGTGCGCGTCCCTGACCGATTCTGCAATGTGCGCGCGAGCGCCTTGTGCGCGTGCGCGTGCTTAGCTGATTTCACTTCTTTGACTTTTTATGCTTCTCTCCACTTGTATGCTTCCTTCCTTGCTCCCTTTGATCCATGCCTAGCCTATTTCAATCCTGGGATTACTAGCAAACACATCAAGGCATCTTAAGGAATCAAAGAGGAATTAGAATCCATCAATATAAGGTTTAAAAGGCATATTTTTAGACTTAAGCACAAATACGGGAGAGATTACAAAACCATGCTAATTCATAGGTTAAATGCGAGAAAAGGTCATCAAAATACTCTAAATTCAATACAAGATAAACCCTAAAAATGGGGTTTATCAGTTAGTTCAGCAATTTTTTAGGCAAGTTAAATCGACAATTTTAAATAGGTGATTTCTTCCAAACCCATGCTAATTTTGTGGGTAAATTACCCTTGCATATGTGTCATCATCTCAGCCATTGATCACAAAAATTTTCAACCTTTCATTAATGCATTCATTGGTTATAGCAAGAGCCTTTAATGATCATATACCATAAGAAATACTACATTATTTATTGTATACATATACTGTATAGTGTATTAGAGAACATTTGCAATTATAATTTGTAATCTCTAACTTGTTTTTCATTTTAAAAAATGCCATCCATCTCTTCCTAAAATTCAACATGCATGTCTCAGAACTTGGAAAATGCATAGAACCCACTACCCACTGGTTCTATACCCACTACCCAACCCTGAAAGTTGTTATCCTAGAACCCACTACCTAACCCTGTTTCATTTTTTTGCCTTTGTTCTATACCCAGTGTCCATTTTGCAAGAATGATCTCGTTCGAGTAATAGGTTCCGGAACTGGTGCTCTGGTTCCATCGGATTGGCGTCGACATCAACTGAGGAGACGGCGAACGCTAAACTGATGTGGCTCCGGTAGAGAAATTTGTAGCTGAACTTCTGCGTGATCTGAAACTGTGGCTGCTTGAAGCTGGTTTACCAACATTCATTTTTCAGCTGGCTTTGAATTAAGTGCATCTGATTCAGCAAGGTCACCTCCCTCCGAGAGTGCATTTTTTATTCGTTCAAGCTCAAACTTTGGTTGTCATCAAGGTATGTCCGATTAAGTTTTTTTGTTAATCCAGATTAGTTTAATTTGGATGATAGTCTATAACTTTTAAACGGTTCTCCGTTTAGGGTGTTGGGTTGCTATTCTGGAATTTGGAAATTAAGTAACATTATCCAGTCCTATGCTGTCGCTAGGTTTGGGGAATTGAAATTAAAACCTTATACTGGGGTCGAAAATAATTAGGTTAGTTTAATTGGTTTTGGTTCATTTAATTTTACATGCAGCTTAGTTTAGCTTCCCGTAATTGCTGCCATTGGCTCTGTTTATTGACATTTTTGGGTAAAATTATGGTAGCGGTTAAATTATGTCCATAAAGGAGGATGATATGAAGAATGATTCTGATAATGATTTGGGTGATGATTTCGATTATCAACCAAATGCAGAAGATGATGCTGAAGACGACGATGTGGACTCGCTGGATTCTACTAGCAAGAGTGAAGAAGTTTGTGGTGTAAAAAGAATAGCAGATTTAATGGTGGAGGATATTTGGAGCCTGGAGTTTAGGACAGAGGATGAGGCTTGCCAAGTTTATAACGCTTATTCTTGTTGGGATGGATTTGTAATAAGGAAGGACGACATGGTTAGGGATAATCAAGGTAGAATCATTAGCAGGCAATATGTTTGCAACAAAGAGAGCTGGAGGAATATGAGGTATCTTGATCTGGATGATAGAACAAGGGAGACAAGGTCACTAACGCGAACCAAGTGTCCAGATCGGCTTAGGGTAAAGCTTGACTACGGCTACGGTAGATGGAATGTATCATGTTTTGTGGAATCTCACAACCACGATCTGATGCCACCATAATTTGCGCATCTGGTTCCGGCCAATCATCGTCTCACTGTCACTGATAAAGTCCAAGTGGAAAATCTTCATAATTTTGGTGTCAAGACCTGCCATATTATGGGGATATATTGCATTCCAAAAGGGTGGATATCGTCATACTGGCTTCACACGCGAAGATTTGTACAACCACGTTGATCGTTATCGTCGGTTAAAAGTTAAAATCGGGGATGCCAATGCGGCAATAAACTATTTGATTGGCAAGTCAAACAATGATCCGCTGTTCTTTGGAAAGTATACGTTCACTAATGACGAAAGGCTTGAGCATATTTTTTGTGCAGATGGGCAGTCAATTATCGACTATCACTGTTTTGGAGATATTGTTGCCTTTGATTTAACCTACAAGAAGAATAAATACAACAAGCGTTTGGTCATTTTCTCCGGATGCAATTTTTGGCTCTGGCCTACTATCCGACGAAACCACAGAGACGTATAAGTGGTTGTTGGAAACCTTTGTTGAAGCGATGGGTGGCAAAAGTCCTAAAGCAGTAATAACGGACGGAGACCTTGCCATGCGAGATGCAATCAAGAATGTTCTTCCTGATGTGACCCATCAGTTATGCGGATGGCATATGCAGAGAAATGCATATGAAAATATAAAAAATCCGAATTTCCTGCGCAATTTTAAGGGTCTTATATACGACAACAACGACCACAGAGACTTTGATCGGAGATGGGCAGCGATTTTGGATAAGTTTTTTGGCTATATAAGGACGACGTCACAGTGCGAAGGTATAAATTCTCTCATCAGGTTTTATGTCAATCGCAAGAACACCCTCATTGACTTCATGCACAACCTGGATAGGGCCTTAAAGGAGTATAAAAATAATGAATTAATTGCTGACTTTACGTCTCAGTGCTCAGAGCCAGTGATGATTACCTCGTTGGAGGTATATGAAAGCTCTGCATCATGTTATTTCACTCGAAATATTTTTAAGGAAATTCGTAATGAGATTCAGAGGGCAGGGGCTTTGAACATCAAGGTACTAAGCACAACCTTCGACAAGGTAGAGTTCAGTGTGACTGCTCTCGGAGACCCGGCCAAAGATCGACGGGTGGTAGTCGATAGAAGTAAGAATCTGTTCTCGTGCTCGTGCAAGTTGTTTACATCAAGTGGTATTCCCTGTAGTCATGTTTTCTGTGCCATGAAGTTCGAAAACATACTTGAATTTCCAGATTCGTTGATCTACAAAAGGTAGACAAAGAATGCAAAGAATGAATTTATTAGCACAGAAATGCCCATGAATGATGACGTCGAAAGGGTGTTAAAGTTTCGAGTTGGTGAATTGGCATCGAATTGCAACAAGCTGTGTGATATTGCTTGCAAGGATCTTGCAGACTTTGATGAAGTCCAATCTGAACTTGTGAAGTTAGTTATCTGCTTGCAGTCACGCAAACAAGGCAAGTCAACTCCTAATGTTAACGTGGAAGGCATCAACGATCCCTTTGTTGTCAAAAGCAAAGGTGCCCCTTCGAAGAGGTTTTCTTGGAGGAAGAAGAGAGCATGCTCTAATTGCCACAAGTACGGTCATTACTACAAGCGCTGTCCAGATCTGATGCAGCATAGTGTGCAAAGTAACCCTTGCGATCGATCAGAGACCAATTCATCAGCCAAGGACTCAAGGTTTTAGTCCAGAAAGGTTTTCTAATTCTTCGAGGTCGTTCTCAGTTAAGTCCGAACACCATTCAGGAGCTAAGACCAAGGTACGAATTTTTTATTCTAACTAAGTTCATGCTGTGAAAATCTTCTTCGATGGGTGTCCCTTTAAAAACAACTAAACTATGTGCATGTATTGCTCTGTTTGCATAGCCTTTTAAAAAGGGTGGAACAAGAAAATTTACGACGATGGGTATGAGGAACCGAAAGGGTAATGACAACACGTTTGATGTGGTAATTTTAGTGACTGTAAACCTCTAATTTTCGTGACATGAATTGGGTAAATTAATGCAGCTGTTCTTCTTCTTGTTTAAAAAAAAAATTATAAAACAGCGGAGCCTCCATGAAAGCAGCGAATCCATTGACATCGCGTACATGAATGGATTTTTCAACAAAAATACCTACTCGTTAACATAGGTGCGATGCCTAAAACTCCTTTTAACCACTCTATGATGAATGACCATTATCATTTTATGCATGATTATGGGTTCTGATTGGAGATAATCATTTGATAACCAAATGAAGGAGTCAAAGCATGACATGGGACATTCACTCACAACCTATGAATGCTATAATGATGTCATCGATGAAAAATGTGACACACCACATGTGCAGAACGATGTCCAAGATCCGTTACCCTCTTCAATGGATTGTGGAAACAAACAAGGATCGTACATGACATTGTTTGCGTCGATGCATAGGACATTTTGAACAATTAGAAGAATTAGGCTTCTAAAATTATTCCATTGCAAATATTTCGTTCTATAAGCATGATTTATCCAGATTAAATGACCGTAATGTATTTGCCGTTGCTTGGTATTGAGGAGTTTTAATTTGTAGATATTTACGTTAACTGTGAATATGTCTATTAGGATGATAATTATGTTCAATAATATGTATGTATTTTGCTTAGACTGTTGTATTTTAGTTCCAGTTAATTGTGGTTGAATTTGGGGTGAGGAGTTCCTACTATTGTGATTATGCAATACAGTTGATCAATTACACATGTGTTAATGGATTTTTTCCCTTACTTAGTGCATTTGATTTTACCAACCAAATTATTAGATTGAATGGTTAACTTCGTAGTCTCCAGGGTATAATTGTTCGTTGATGATTGTTATTCTCTTTTGTTACTTTCAGGTTGTGAATCTCGTTTGTTAATTTGAATTTCCTATTGTCATAGCAAATATTTTCGAAGAGAAATGGCTCCCTAGGTATGAAAGCAGTTTCAAATATAGCGAGTGTTTCTTGTACCTTTTTACGGGATTCGTTATGTGTCATCTATTATATATAAAGCGAAAAACTTAAACATACACACATTTATATTTGACCATATCATAGTTTCAATTATTAGGCACAATAACATTTTGAAGTTGTTGATGTTAGATATTGATAGAATTTAACATTAGGAACAAACACAGTTTGAAACCACAAGGGACATTTCCTTGTGCATTAGCGAATCTTTCTCTGCTTTCAGCTATTTGACTACAGCAAGACTTTAATAGGCAGTGTTTTGCTTCATTGGATTTCCGCCTCAACGTTTCCATAATGTGTTCATCTGGCATCCGTAAGATTGTAGAGTATTATTACCTGATATTAAAAATTAATAAACAATCACTGTAACAAAAGCATATGTGAAAACAGTTCAAGAAAGCATGACTGCAAGATTATAATTACATGATTCATCCAGCCATTTGAACATGCAACTCACACATGTAGTAGGAGGAAAGGCCAAAACCCACAATCGCATCTTGCAAAAAAAAAATTAAAGTCGTGATCATTTTATATTAAGCATACGAATCTCATATAGCACTTATACAAGCATCAGATACTATGAATTAACAAAGACATTACAACAACAACCTAGTGTTTTAATTTATATTAACAAGTTTGTTATCGATTTTAAAAACCCAACCATTATTCGTTTGTGGATATAAACTACATACGTAAAATTTATCCATTCCGATACTAACCAATTTTTGAGAAGGCGTCGCAGCATCAATCAGACACACGTTTGGTCCAACTCCGGCTCCTCCTCATGAATGTAGTTGAGAATGTGTTAGAATAATTACCAGTAAGACATTCTGTGTTAATTAATATTAAGCTACTAGCAGTATAACAAAATCAGTTTCTATTTTTTAATTTGTAACAAAGGTCATGGACAACCGTTAAATCCGATATCGTAGGAACTACCAGCCGAAAATAAGAAGATATCAGTGTTTGGCTGAATGAAGGTTGGCACAGAATTGATGAGTTGCTAAGATTAAAGCATGGATATTTTGTGGTTTCTAAGCGTAGCAGTTAATACAAATTCAAATTCATGGTGATTCGTTTGAGTACCTCAGAGATTGATTATTCAAGTTTGAGAAATTTTTGTAACGATCGCCATCGTCCGAATCGGAAAATCATTTCCCACACAGCAGTGATCGTCATGAAAACTTTTCAAACTCGAATAATCAACCTCGGAGTCACCCTAATGGATCACAACGAATTTAAACTAGGATTTACCGTAACACGTACATACCACAAAATACACAAACTTTAATCTCTGTAACTCGAGAACTCTATACCAAACATTCATTCAACCAAACACTAACCTCTTCTTTCTTACTCTCTTTTGCGTTTATTTCATTTCCGGTTGGTAATTCCAACGAATTTGAGTTTAATAATATGTTCCACCAAACAAGTTAATAAACAAAATTAATACAGCACAATGTAAATTAACTACTGCTTAAGCTTACCTGTGTTCCAGTATTGGTCTTCACAGATTCTTCGTGTGCCACCAAAGGTTATTAACCATCATCGTCACTATTGTTCTCTATGCTAAGTCATCCGTATTTGTTTTTTCGAATAGCCCTTGACCTGATCTTTGATCCCAGTACCATCATGATTGCACAAACAACGATTCAGAAAACTCAGCACGACAGCTATACACAATTGATGAAGCAAAAAAATCAATTAATTCAGTAAACCTAAAAAAAGGATCCACCAAACTGCTACTTACCCTGTTGCCTTTGGGTTTTAGGTTCTTCATCAATTTCCTTTCCCATTGGACACAACCTACTCCGTGGTGTTTCCAATGTTTCAACCGTTGTCCATCTGATGTCAAATTGATTAAAAAAATCAAGCAAATGAGAAACACACAAATCCTTATACCTTATAATGTACAAAGTCAAACATGTTAATCCAAGGGAGACGAATGAGTTCTTACAATGAAGATATGCACTTGAATGCCCGAAAGGTACTCACCACCATGAACATAATAGGGCTGAGGAGATAGGATGATGATATAAAAGTATGTGGTGACCTACTTTGTTTATGATTATGGATCACCCTCTGATTACATGTGCTTAAGGACCTTAAGAAAAAAAAAATACACACTCCTCATTGGACTTGGAACCTAGCAGAGATGTAAGCCCAACTACAATAAATTACCAAGCCTTGAGTCATTAAAAAAACTGCAGTTGTGCTATTTTATTGATTGATTGGGCTGGATTAATTTTTTAATCTTATGTTCAAGTACCAAAATAGAAAAACATTTTTCATTAAACCAAGCTAAAAAAAAGTTACATTAACAAAAACATGCGGTTCTCTTGTCTTTCTCACTGATTGGGCCATATTTTTTTAAAAGTTTGTGCAATTACCAAAAAAAATTCTCATGTTAACCAAATTTCGGTAAAAAGCACTAGTACTCCAAAAAAATGGTTAATAAATTTTTGATATAAAAAAATTAGTTGAATGTATGTCAATGGCCAACAAACAAAAAAACTATTTATTCCCCAAAGGAATAAATTCATTCTGGCATTATTTCCAAAAAAAAAGGCCATTCTGCCATTTAAACTTGAAAAAAAAATTCTCATCAAGTTAAAATGACAAACTCAATTAAAAACGTACAGAAACCTACATTATTTGCGAATGCAATTCTAATTTAGTTAATACCCAAGTTTGTTTTCAAATTCATCACACACAAAAAAGGCAATATAAATGTTCAACAACCAAGAAACAGAAATTTAGTTTCATAATTCCTAAAACTAAGGGAAAAGTTTTATCATCATATATGGACAAACATGTCAAACACCTTCATTATTTATGCCTTCTGTTCCTCATCCTAAGGCATCCTATCTGCATCAAACCTGGATAATCGTCACTGGCTCAGTGGATATCACCTCGAAGATCCCCACACCACCTGGCTTGAAGATGCACAATAAAGCAAAGTTCTTCCATCCTCCAGAAATAACGCCGAAGCTACCGTCCCTTTTTCCACTGTACCTTGTATATGTAGCTTCGACCTCTATATGGCTGTGTGTAAGAATGATAGGGTGCCTTTGACCAGTGAAGTGACTGAGATGAGGGACATTAGGCTGATTAAAACATAAGATATTTTAGTAAGTATCAGCTAATTTAATGCTTCTACAGTAAAAAAAATTAAATAACAGGTTGCAACAAGTTAACGCTTACCAACAATCGTGACGACATCATGCGAGCAGTTAGGTCCATCACAAAAAAGGGCCACTTGGTTTTTACCTTAGCAGCAACTGCTTTAGCACTGGCTGAAGGAAGGATGTTGATACACTTTGTAATTTGATAGTCACCAGTCCTTACATATGGTGGTTCTTCAGGATCACGGAGTTGGTATGAATTCTCAATGCCACCAAAGTCAAATATCTGGACTTGGAAATTGGAGTTTCCTTTGTGTGTGAAATAGAGCATGGAGTCCAGATTGATTTTGAATGTCTGGTAGAACTCCTGCTAGCCACGAGTCAATGCAATTTTGCCACTTTGGACTGGCGACCAAAAGCACCGAAAGGGGTTATTCCTTTCGTCAGGCACAACCAGGTCCAGGTACGGGGTACGGTTTGGGAGTTCATCCGGAGTTATAGGTAATGATTGTTACACATAGGTCAAGTTGGGTCAAAACATTGATAGCATCGCACAAACTAGAAAATTCAAAGGTCTGTAGTCAATGGAGGTGATTTATCAGTTTGAACATTGATGGCCTTATTATTGGTTTCAAAAATCTCAACTTGTAGTTATGTGTGGTACCCTGATCCATCGGTAGCTTTCTCTTACCCTTGTCCTTCGAAGACGTCATCTATGGCAAGTGTAACACAGAGTTCATGTTGAAAAACAAACTAAATCAGAGTTCATGTAAAAAAACTCATACAAGTGACACTTATGATTCAAAATCTACAGACATGCATGTTTTTTGGTATTGGAAAGAAAGTGGTTCAATTTTTTCACAAACAGTGTTTCTTCATTTTGTTGAAACAGGTGAATATCGTGAACTATTGAATCTTTAACAGAAAAATCTTAATCAAACCTAAATGCATAAAATTATTTTCAGATGAACAAATGAGTAACCCAAATTAGTCACCCATTCATTTAAAATACCTCAACTGGCTAATATTGATTTTACTACGATTAAATTTTTATTACATGGACATTGCATGAAGATGATGATAATAACCGATCGCTAACAAGAGAAGAGTTAGGATAGAGTTTTACCTTGGTCGAGATTTTCACGGAGAAACATCTCTTGGAGTCGAAACCTTCAGTAGCAAAGTGTGTTAGTTTGGGGTTACAAGGAGGAGTGTTTTATGAAGGAAGATCGAAAGTGAAAAGTGAAGGATACATAAGTTGCACGCTTTTGAAGGAAAAAAAATTAAATTTAAAATGAGGTATTAAAACGCGGCGTTTTAAAAAAAATTGAAATTTTAAATGAGCTATTAAAACGTGACGTTTTTGGATAATCTTCAACAAATATTCCGTTCTATCCCAATAACTCCCCGTAAATCCCCCTCCATTAATGCCTCTGGTTTATGAAAACCACAAAAAAATTTAATCTGCCTTACAAAAAAACAATAAATTCCTAGGAAAATTAAATTATTCAGTGTTTTCTATTAACCCAATTAATGTTAGCAAAGTTGTTGAAGCACATTTTATTACTTAAATAAAGATTTTGAATTAATGTGATTAATGAGTTTCTACGTAACTACTAGTATTTCCTTTTAAAATTAAATTCTTCACCATTTGTTACTAGCGCAATTAATGCTAAACTAAAATATAATCGGTTGAATGTTGAAACAAACTTTTTTATTTTTTAATATTTAAATTAAAATTTTGAAATCATTTGATTACTGGGTATCTTTTTTTATTAATTTTTTTATGACTATCACTACGTATTTTGATAACTATTTAGTGTTTGAATTTAAATTCTTCAATGTTAGTTATTAACATAATTAGAACTAAAAAATCTTTCCATTGAAGCAAACTTTACTAGGTAAATTAAAATTTTGAAATCATTTGATAACTTGCTTTCTTGATATCTAATAGTATATAATAAATAAACTAGTTTGCAATTCAATTCATATTTAAAAATAAATGTTATAACATTTTCCTTATCAACAACGTGTATTAGCAAGGGATAACAATTTTGAAAACATTTGTGATTCAATTAAAGGGAATCTCTGCACATTTATAAACGAGACATTTCCAAAACATTTTGATAATCAATTAAAGGGGACTTTACGTTTTTCAAACATTAGGATAACACAAAGAATTGGCTAATAATAACCACCCACTACCACTGATTCGACGTTTGGATTAATTTCACATTAAAAAGTTTAATAAATTCTCAACTAACATAATAACAAAGCAAAAAAGAAAAAAGTAACACCCATTAATCAATTATTCTTCGTCTGTAACACTTCCTTGGCATCTCCCTCCCAACAACCAAAGCCATCTTCGCATTAGTTAAACAAGAATGGAACCTGGATTCCAGTAAGCATCTTCTTCAATCTTCTACTACCTCCTTTGCTAACAGCTATATCTGTAAAGAATTAAACCAATCATATTTACATAACTACATGTAGAGAACCAGTAAATAAAGAGTCACGAAATGTTTGGCTATAAATCATCCCTTCTTTTAGGTTTCACTCCCCTGTTTTTTATTTGACATTGTTTCTTCATGTTGGTTAGGTATGTTAATGCATTAAGGAACATACAACAAT
This sequence comes from Arachis hypogaea, assembly GCF_003086295.3. Taxonomy (NCBI): domain Eukaryota; kingdom Viridiplantae; phylum Streptophyta; class Magnoliopsida; order Fabales; family Fabaceae; genus Arachis; species Arachis hypogaea. The sequence goes on from NC_092042.1 coordinate 18,984,538, forward strand.
CGAACAACCAGTTTTATGTCTTCCGGCTCTTCTCAACAGCTGTACGTTATTCCATAACTTTTCCTTATTTCTTTGTTATGCTTCTGTTAAAAAACCTTTGGAACAGTAACTTGCCATGGTTTTGTCTTGTCCTGCCACAAGATGATATCGAATTTCCACCTAATATCGTGAATCTATTCAAGTAGTACAGTACGACGGATCTTTATTTGATAGACACTCAAGACAATTGCCTACATATCACGCCCAAGAGAGACGGTGACAGGTTCTGGATTAAGGGAGATTATTTAGGGAGGATACGACGCATGTATAGACGATCTTCTTTGCTGAGTGTGGAGCTTAGGTACGTTGGCTGGGGAGTATTCTACATGATCGTCAGGGACATTAATCGGAAAGAGGAACCTCCATGTGTCGTTGACGAACTGTATGTGTCGAAGGTTTTGCCTGAACAAATTATACAACGCTTGTCGTCGGTATGCGGTTTATACTTCAACAAAGAAGCCCAACTAAGAGTCTACCACACCGAGATGTTCCTTAGAAATCACCGCCGGAGCCAACAACAGCATGATGTGGATACTCAGTAGTCAGGATGAGCAACATCTTACCACTGTTATCTGCTCTAATTTCTCACATTTTCAATTTTTATGCCTAAATTTTTTAACTCTACTACAGTACGAGAGGCAAAAAGGTGGGGGGGCTGAGGCAGGTCTTAATAAGCGGCAGCGACCCACAACCTCTCCTGACTCGTCCGTTAACCAAGGGTCAACCTAGCATATTTATGCAGACCTTTAAAAGTTCATGTATAGTATAATTAATCAAAATGTTATTATGAATGTGTTATTTTATCTGTGATGTGCTGTGTTTGACATTTGGTGAACATTTGTGATATTTTCTGGTTTGTATATATGGTGCATATATCCTCCATTTTATTTTATTGCGACTATATTTTGGTTATAGGTAGTGTATCGACCTAAGAGTGATTGCTACTGAATGCAAATGAAATGCTACTGAATGCAAATATCATACGTAAACAATAATCTATCGGGAACATATTCGATTAGGTTATTTATTTAACAAAAAAGAATGACATGTTAACTGTTAAACAATAAGTTTGGCCATGACAAGAATTTTAAATGTTTAGTTATTCTTCTTGTGCAAGAATTGTTTGTGGCCGTAACAACATCATTGTCACAATATTGTAACCTTCATGAATGTTGGGTTTATTTGATTTCTTCACTTTGTTATTTGTTAATTGGGGCACTCTACCGGTTTTGGGTTTTAAAAAAAAAACAAAACTTATTGGAATTCCGAACAAGTACACTGTCACTGGCCTATTTAAATTTCAATTGGAATTTTTGGGCATAGTGTATAACCTTTTATGGTCCAGAATGATTCTATCTTTTTGCTAACAACAGCTTTAGGGCCCGTGAAAAAAAGTAAAAATTTATACACAACCAGGCAGCCACATACACCAGGCCGATTTCAAAATATCAAACTAAAAAAGGTGATATTCAATGTGTATAGTTCCAAAAAAACATTTCTGGTATGTCCCCTACGTTAGTCCCAAGAAGCTCAACTACATCATAATATCTTATCTTTAGGAGGTGGATGGTGAAAGGACTCCAAACGACATGAACTTAATAACTGATCATAGGGTTTCTAATTTCCAATTTAAACTTCATGACCACAGCCGAATAAGGAACCAGCTTGATCAAGATTTTATGAACAAAATTCGGTAACATATAATGGAACGATAGTTTAAATTGGATATAAAAAATGAACATTTGTGCTTTCGTGGTATATCATATGGTGTTTTAATTCCATCTAACGTATAAATCAGCTCCCTTAACAAGTAAACATTCTGGTGTAACTAAATTAATTTGAAAAAATGACACTAACCTTGATCGTGTATTGTAGACTAATCCACACAGCGATAATATGTTCCTGTCCACCATCTGATCCAACTTTTAACACCTTGTATGGTATGATGAACAACATTTTTGTCCCCCATGAAAATACGCAGGATTGATGCGTCGTTGAAAAGAACAAAAGCAAAATCACCGGAGTCTTTGTCCCTTCGAAGCATGATTGTCACCCTTTGAACCACATGACCAAACAAGTTCGAGAAAAACTCAGCAATGCCATCCGCAGTGGGCATAGACTCTTTGGACGTTCTGCGTCGGCCAGCTCCTTGCAGATGTACTTCTGCTTTCCCTTTTCTTGCTCAGTTTGCCTTCCTCCTTGTTGCATATGCATTCATCGGCCATTGTTATGTCTACTCAATTCCTCTGGTGCAACTGATATGCACTGGTCCTCTGTGTTGAAACCCAATAGTCTTGCAGGATTCCTCTGATACTCCAACCACACGGCATCCATTGTTATATCGCCTAGAATTCTAGAGCAAATGTTTGAGAGGGTATCAAGAATTATCGTTAGGAGGACGGATCTCATCCTATGAACCTGGTATAAGGTGAGCTCAATTTTCAACGCGTGTCCGAGGGTTTCGAATTTTCTGAATTTGTCCATAACCCCTAAGAACTCGGGAGATAGTAGGCATTACAAACAGATGACACAATCCTCGGCAAGACTGTTCATAAACCAGCCGTCCTTTTTTATGGCAGTTTGCACAATACCGCTCAATCCCATGGTCTCCATTGACAGTAGAAATGCGATGACCATCAAGGACTGTGTAACTTCACGGTGAAGGACTTGTGTCAGCATCCTGAATGCAGTTCGATCGATTCCATGGAACATTTCCAAACATTCGACTGCCATGCTTGAGGGCTTCCTTCTAGTATCCATGTTGTATGGGGAAGAATTTGTAAGCATATAGTTTGTAGTTATAGTTTTTGTGCGTATTCCACCCAGTCGTAGCCTCCTTCTTGTACGCATGCAGTATGGTCTCCACTTTATTGCACCATGCTATTGCTTGTAGTCCTAGACTAACAATCACCTACCTATTGGAATATTAATTAATGGACTTAATTACGTGGTATACTGGTATATGGTATTATGAATACCAGTAAGTGCGGTTTATAGTTTTTTCTTGAAATAGAACATGCGATACCTTATCTAATAAGGAGAATTTGAAGTTAAATTGGGTAAATCTCCCCATATTTTATGAATCATGCCAAGTTATTTAGCTTAAGCAACTTTATACCAACACTGAGTTTTAGTGTTATCGATGTGTTCGGTTTAGGGTTCACAGTTCACTGTGTACGGTTTAATTTGTTCGTGTATATGTTTTTTGGTTTGGCTATTTCCAGTTCAATGTGTACGGTTTAGGGTTTACGGTTTGGTCGCTAGGTCTTAGAGTGAATGGTTTCGTGCGTATGGTTTATGGTTTGGCGGTTTCCGATTCAATGTGTACGGTTTAGTGACTAGGTCTTAGAGTGAACGGTTTTGTGCCTATGGTTTATGGTTTGGCGGTTTCTGGTTCAATGTGTATGGTTTAGGGTTCATGGTTTGGTCGCTAGGTCTTAGAGTGAATGGTTTCGTGCGTATGGTTTATGGTTTGGCAGTTTTCGGTTCAATACGTACGGTTGAATTTATACGGTTTAGTGACTAGGTTTTAGCATGAATGGTTTCGTACATATGGTTTTTGGTTTGGTGGTTTCTGGTTCAATGTGTACGGTTTAGAGTTCACAGTTTGGTCTCTAGGTCTTAGAGTGAATAGTTTCGTGCGTATGGTTTATGGTTTGGTGGTTTCTGGTTCAATGCGTAGGTTCAATATGTATGGTTTAGTGACTAGGTCTTAGAGTGAATGGTTTCGTGCCTATGGTTTTTGGTTTGGCGGTTTCCGGTTCAATTTGTACGGTTTAAGGTTCATGGTTTGGTCGCTAGGCCTTAGAGTGAATGGTTTCGTGCGTATGATTTATGGTTTGGCGGTTTCTGATTCAATGTGTACGGTTTAGGGTTCACAGTTTAGTTACTAGGTCTTAGAGTGTATGCTTTTGTGCGTATGCTTTATGGTTTGGGGGTTTTTGGTTCAATGTGCAGTTTAGGGTTCACGGTTTAGTGACTAGGTCTTAGAGTGTATGGTTTCGTGCGTATGGATTATGGTTTGGTGGTTTCTGGTTCAATGTGTACGGTTTAGTGACTAGGTTTTAGAGTGAATGGTTTCATGCCTATGGTTTATGGTTTGGCAATTTTTGGTTCAATGTGTACGGTTTAGGGTTCACGGTTTGGTCGGTAGGTCTTAGAGTGAATGGTTTCGTTCGTATGGTTTATAGTTTGGCGGTTTCCAGTTCAAGCGTACGGTTTAGGGTTCACGGTTTAGTTACTAGGTTTTAGAGTGTATGCTTTTGTGCGTATGCTTTATGGTTTGTGGGTTTCCAGTTTAATGTGCAGTTTAGGGTTCACAGTTTAGTGACTATGTCTTAGAGTGTATAGTTTCGTGCGTATGGTTTATGGTTTGGCGATTTCTGGTTCAATATATACGGTTTAGTGACTAGGTTTTATAGTGAATGGTTGCGTGCATATGGTTTTTGGTTTGGCAGTTTTCGGTTCAATGTGTACGGTTTAGGGTTCACGGTTTGGTCGTTAGGCCTTAGAGTGAATGGTTTCGTGCGTATGGTTTATGGTTTGGCGGTTTCCGGTTCAATCCTTACGGTTCAATGTGTACGATTTAGTGACTAGGTCTTAGAGTAAATGGTTTCGTGCCTATGGTTTATGGTTTGGCAGTTTTCGGTTCAATGTGTACGGTTTAGGGTTCACGGTTTGGTCGCTAGGCCTTAGAGTGAATGGTTTCGTGCGTATGGCTTATGGTTTGGCAATTTTTGGTTCAATACGTCCGGTTCAATGTGTACATTTTAATGACTAGGTTTTAGAGTGAATGGTTTTGTGCTTATGGTTTATGGTTTGGCGGTTTCCTGTTCAATGTGTACGGTTTAGGGTTCACAGTTTGGTCGGTAGGTTTTATAGTGAATGGTTTCGTGCGTATGATTTATGGTTTGGCAGTTTCCGTTTCAATGCGTACGGTTCAACATGTACAGTTTAGTAACTAGGTTTTAGAGTGAATGGTTTCGTGTATATGATTTTTGGTTTGGCGGTTGCCGGTTTAATGTGTACGGTTTAGGGTTCACGGTTTGGTCTCTAGGTCTTAGAGTGAATGGTTTCGTGCGTATGGTTTATGGTTTCGCAGTTTTCGGTTCAATGTATACGGTTTAGTGACTAGGTCTTAGGGTGAATGGTTTCGTGCCTATAGTTTATGGTTCACGGTTTGGTCGCTAGGTCTTAGAGTGAATGATTTTGTGCGTATGGTTTATGGTTTTGCGGTTTCCAGTTCATTGTGTCCAGTTCAATGTGTACTATTTAGTGACTAGGTTTCAGAGTGAATGGTTTCATGCCTATGGTTTATGGTTTGGTTGTTTCCGGTTTAATGTGTACGGTTTAGGGTTCACGGTTTGTTCGCTAGGCCTTAGAGTGAATGGTTTCGTGCGTATGATTTATGGTTTGGCGGTTTTCGATTCAATGCGTACGGTTTAGTGTTCACGGTTTAGTTACTAGGTCTTAGAGTGTATGCTTTTGTGCGTATGCTTTATGGTTTCGGGGTTTCTGGTGCGGTATTTTACAAACCACACTACTAACAAGCAACTGCACCGGGTCGTACCAAGTAATACCTTACGTGAGTAAGGGTCGATCCCACGAGGATTGATGGATCAAGCAACAATAGCGTTTGATAGGATTAGTTAGGCAAGCAGAAAATGGTTTGGAGATATTCAAAAGGTTTAAATTCGAACTCAGAATATAAAAAGGATAGACAAATAAATAAATTGGGAATAAAATATGGAGAAAACTGTTAAGGTTTCAGAGTTATCTAATTTTCGGATTAACTTTTATTACTAATTAATTTAATCATGCAAGATTTAATTTCATGGCAAACTATATGTGACTAGACCCTAATTCCTTAGACCTTCCTAGTCTCCTCTAAACACATTAATTGCCAATTCCTTGGTCAATTAATTCCAATTAGAGGGTGATGATCAATTTCTAGTTTATATGCCAAAAGAATCCTAATTATCCACAAATAAGGAGATTATATGTCATGTATCCCCTTAAATACAAACAATTAAAAATTCAGTATAATATGTTTTCAAGCTGTTGTTCAAGTAAAGAGTTTTTTCAAGTTTTACAAGAACTCAATTAAAACATGGGTCATACTTTCGTTCCACCCATATTCATAAAATAAAGAACGAAAACAATTATTGAAATATAAATCAAGACATGAATTAAATTAAAAAGATCAAACGAATCAATCCATGAAAATAGACAGAGCTCCTAACCTTAACAATGAAGGATTAGCTGCTCATGGTCCAGAGAAGAAAAATAAGGGTTCTAGTAACAATGTGTTCTACTGTCTAAATGTACAGAGTTTCTATTTATAACTTCCTAATAATTTATTATCTAATTATCTAAAAATAATATATTTTCCTATTTTAAAATCAAATTTGAATTTAAATCAGAATTAACTAACTACTCCACGTCTTGTAACATGGGGACCACTTGGCTTCACTGGATCCGCGCCTAACTTGGGTGCTAAAAGGGGGCCCAGAAATCACCCCCCAACGGTTTCTGTGTTTTCTGCACGTGGCGCATGTCACGCGTATGCGTCAGTCACGCGTACGCTTGATGGTCTTTTCTGCGAGTCACGCAGACGCGTCTGTCACGCGTACGCATCGCTGAGTAAATCTTCAGATCACGCGTACGCGTCGGTCTCGCGCACGCGTCACCATGGATACCTCCAATTTAGGCGCACGCGTCAGGCACGCATGCGCATCGCTCCTCGCAGCCATCCCCTTTGATTCTTGTGTTGTAGAAACTCCATCAAATCCAGCCGAATGCTACCTAAAATAAATAAAATTTCACAAAACTCAAAATAGCATCCATAGCGGCTAAAATATAATTAATTCTTAATTAAACTCAATAAATTAGATGCAAATTCACTAGGAAAAGATAGAAAAGATGCTCACGCATCACAACACTAAACTTAAATTGTTTCTTGTCCTCAAGCAACCAAAACTAATATAAGCTTAGGATGTGAATTTGCATGAGAATGAGACTTCGATTAAGCTCATGTCTCTTTTTATAGTGGGGTTTATAACTATAATCTTGGATAGGTTTGGCATTTCACTCTCCTTTGAATCAGGAGGATGTCATTGTCATTCGGAATTAGAATCCGGATAATATTATGAATTCTCTGATCTTTATATTTCAGTTTAATCCTTGAACACAGCAAAATTTAGTTTAATTTATTTTTCTTTGGTGCTTTGCACCTTGAGCGTAGCCGTGACTTTAAATTTTTTGTCTCATGGATTACTTGACACAGAAACACCACAAGCACTTAACTAGAGGACTCTCTTTGAGTCCTGATTTTTCTTTTAGTTACTCCCAGACAGTGGTGCTCAAAGCCTTTGGCATACTCTGTTAAACGCACTTGGTCTCGACTCTAAGTGTTATGTCTCAAGGATTACTTAACACAATCACACCACAAGCATATGACTAGGGAAACAACTCTTTGAGCTTTTAATGTCTGACCTCCCTAGTCATTGATGCTCAGAGCCTTGGACCTTGCTTTTATTATTTATTTATTTATTTATTTATTTATTTATTGCTATTTTTTTTTGCTTCAAGGATTAAATTTTTGTTTATTTCAGAGAAGTCATAATAATTCTCTAAATTTCTGTTCCTTATACATCAACATCCCTTGATTCGAAGTCAAATATGCACTGTTCATATCATGCATTCAAAAATCACAGAAAATACCACCACATTTAAGTAAATAAGACTATTTAAAATTAACTCAATTTCTCATGCAATACGTCACTTCTTTTCTTTTCTCTTTAGATTCAAGTTCAGTGAGTGGTACATGAAACATCCTTTTAGCATTAAAGCAATAGGGAGAACTAAACTAGTCCTAGGATTCTAACTAATAAATGATCATGCAACAGACAAAGTAAAATAGCAGAAAACCGGAACATAACATAGAAAAAGAGGGGAGGAATAAAAAATGAAAGGAACTCAACCACCTTAGTTATCCTAGCGGTCACTTTATTCTTCAGGTTGTGCTCCTCAGTGAAGATGATTCGCCTCCCTTTTGGTGCCATAGGAATAAACAGAAAACTTCTAAGCGAAGCATCAACACCAAACTTAAAGCTTTGCTTGTCCTCAAGCAAAGAAGAACTGAGAACAGAAAGAAAGAATTATTAAAATTAAAGAAGAATAAAAGGATAAAAGAACAAGAGAGAATTAGGATTGGGAGAGAGAGAAAGAAAATTAAAAATTGGGCGGCGAACTAGTGGAGTTGTGCGGTGCAAGCGACACGTACGCGTGAAGCACGCGTACGCGTGGGTTGCGAATTTTCTAAATGACATGTTAGCGTCAGGCACGCATCCGCGTACCCTGGGTTTTGTGTGATTCTTGCGAAGCCAGCTGTACACACGCACAACTCTCTATTCACGCGGCTTGGGAACCAATATTTCCAATCGACGCGAGCAAGTCATGCACGCGCACGCGTGGATGGCCATTTATGCAAATGACGCGGATGCGGACGCGTGACCAAATTTGTGCTTTTAACATACTTCTTGCACCCAAGCTAGCACAACTCTCTGCCCAAACACTTTTACATCGATTTTTCAGGTCACGCGTACACGTCAATGACACGCACGCGTGGATGGCGATAAGTGCATACGACGCGCTCGCGTGGGGTATGCGTACGCGTCGACTTCTTTGTGCAAAAGGCTCTATTCTGGCGCCACTCCCGCGTAACTCTCTGTTCATATTTATTTTTCACCACATATGCATATGACGCGTACGCGTCAGCAATGCTTGCGCGTCATATGCTCCTCTTCTCTCTCTCTTTTTTTTTATATATCCGGCTCCTGTCCTAAGATAGTTGCATGATCAGAAAATTAGTAAGAACTCAATAGAATCAACTAAGTAAGAAAACTACTACTACAAAAAACAACTAAGAATGAAAAGAAACGATCATACCACGGTGGGTTGTCTCCTACCAAGCACTTTTAGTTAAAGTCTTTAAGTTGGACATGTGGTGAGCTCCTTGTCATGGTGGCTTATGCTTGTACTGATTCAGGAATTCCCACCAATGTTTGTAATTCCAATGGCTACCGGGATCCCAAACTAGGCGCATAACGCCTTTGAGCAAGTTAAAGCAAGTGACAAGGCTCCAAGAGTGTTGATTGTGGGAATGAATTCCAGGGTCCCAAATCTTGCTTTTACACCCGTCTTCTTGTGTATCACCATTGTTCTCACCGGGTGGCAAGCGATCTGAATCCTTATAAAGACATCCAAACAACCTTCTAGATCCATTCAATTAAGCTCTACACCAATCCTTGCACTTTAATTTGGAGCATGCAACTCTATTGAACCTTGCTTGACATCCCTTGCCACTAACCATCTTCCTCTTACTCTTAATGCCACAAAGAGCTCTAAGTTGACCATCCGTCTCTAGTAGCCCATATTCAAGTGGGAAAGTAAGGATTAAGGATAGGAATTTTACCCACTTGAATGTTGTATTGGATGGTGATGGCTTTGGGAGAGGTCTTGCAAGCTCCACTCCCTTGTATTCTCCTTTGAATTCTTCCACCTCTTTGCAAGCTTCCTCAATTTCAACCTCTTCTTCTTAGTAGCTTTCTTCTAATTCAATCTCTTCTTTATTGCTTACCAAGGGCATGGGAGGTTGTGCATCTTCGTCTTCTTCCATATGTGAGGGTGGAAAGTTCTCTAATTCACTGGAGTATAAACTCCTTTGATTGGTTTCCTCACTTTCTTCCATAGGATCTTGCATTGTATCTCTTGGGAAGGAATTTTCTTGTTCCCTTCCTAGTTCTTGATCATCGTCTGTACATAATTCTCTACATTTTTGACACTTGTCTTTATATCATGTAGGAATTCTTTCATGAGGAGCTCAAGATCTGATGGTATTTGAGATGAATAAGGAGATTGTGGCTCTTGATATGAATAAGAAGGAGATGATGGTTCTTGATATGAAAATTGAGATGGTGGTTCTTGATATGAATATGGAGGTGGTGGCTCTTGATATGAATATGGAGGTGGTGGCTCTTGATAGTTGGAACATGGAGCATTGAAGTTTCTTTGGTTTTGACCTTGCCAACCAAAATTTGGATAGTTTTTCCATCCACCATAATATGAATCACTACTCGGGTGTGAGTAGTAACCCATGTGATCTCTCTCCATTATTTTTCCTTAGCACAAAACACCAAAAAGGATTAAACGCACCATGTGGTAAACAGGAAGCAAAGAAGAAAGAACAGAATTCTAAGAATTAAAATAAAACTAACTAGGAAACACCAAACTTAATTTCAGAAATTAAGAAAAATATTTGTGCTATATAAAAAAAAAATTTTTTTCGAATTTTTTTTTCAAAAATTATTTTTTTATTTTTTATTATTTATTTTTTTAAATAATAAAAGAAAAAAAGAAAAAAATAAAAGAAAACAAAACAGGGGAAGGGTTGCTAACGCGAAACAAGGAAAAAAATTTTTTTCGAAAAATAATAAAACAATTTTTTTTGAAAAACTTTTAAAAATAGATTTTAATAAAATTAAAAATAAAACACCTAATCTAAGCAATCAAACAACTAATAGTTGTTAATCACAGTCAATCCCCGGCAAGGGCGCCAAAAACTTGGTGCGGTATTTTACAAACCACACTACTAACCGGCAAGTGCACCGGGTCGTACCAAGTAATACCTTACGTGAGTAAGGGTTGATCCCACAAGGATTGATGGATCAAGCAACAATAGCGTTTGATAGGATTAGTTAGGCAAGTAGAAAATGGTTTTGAGATATTCAAAAGGTTTAAATTCGAACTCAGAATATAAAAAGGATAGACAAATAAATAAATTGGGAATAAAATATGGAGAAAACTGTTAAGGTTTCAGAGTTATCTAATTTCCGGATTAACTTTTATTACTAATTAATTTAATCATACAAGATTTAATTTCATGGCAAACTATATGTGACTAGACCCTAATTCCTTAGACCTTCCTAGTCTCCTCTAAAATTCGTTAATTGCCAATTCCTTGGTCAATTAATTCCAATTAGAGGGTGATGATCAATTTCTAGTTTTTATGCAAAAAGAATCCTAATTATCCACAAATAAGGGGATTATATGTCACGTATTCCATTAAATACAAACAATTAAAAATTCAGTATAATATGTTTTCAAGTTGTTGTTCAAGTAAAGAGCTTTTCCAAGTTTTACAAGAACTCAATTAGAACATGGGTCATACTTTCGTTCTACCCATATTCATAAAATAAAGAACGAAAACAATTATTGAAATATAAATCAAGATATGAATTAAATTAAAAAGATCAAACGAATCAATCCATGAAAATAGACAAAGCTCCTAACCTTAACAATAAAGGATTAGCTGCTCATGGTCCAGAGAAGAAAAATAAGGGTTCTAGTAACAATGTGTTCTACTATCTAAATGTACAGAGTTTCTATTTATAACTTCCTAATAATTTATTATCTAATTATTTAAAAATAATATCTTTTCATATTTTAAAATCAAATTTGAATTTAAATCAGAATTAACTAACTACTCCGCGTCTTGTAACGTGGGGACCACTTGGCTTCACTGGATCTGCGCCTAACTTGGGTGCTAAAATGGGGCCCAGAAATCACCCCAGCGGTTTCTGTGTTTTCTGCATGTGGCACATGTCACGCGTACGCGTCGATGGTCTTTTCTGCGTGTCACGCGGACGTGTCGGTCACGCGTACGCGCACTGAGAAAATCTTCAACTCACACGTACGCGTCGGTCACGTGCACGCGTCGCCATGGATACCTCCACTTTACGCGCACGCGTGCGCATCGCTCCTCGCAGCCATCTCCTTTGATTCTTGTGTTACAGAAACTCCATCAAATCCAGCCGAATGCTAGCTAAAATAAATAAAATTACACAAAACTCAAAATAGCATCCATAGTGGCTAAAATATAATCAATTCTTAATTAAACTCAACATATTAGATGCAAATTCACTAGGAAAAGATAGAAAAGATGCTCACGCATCAGTTTCCAGTTCAATGTGCGGTTTAGGGTTCACGGTTTAGTGACTAGGTCTTAGAGTGTATGGTTTCGTGCGTATGGTTTATGATTTGGCGGTTTTCGGTTCATTGTGTACGGTTTAGGGTTCACGGACTAGTTACTAGGTTTTAGATTAAATGGTTTCGTGCCTATAGTTTATGGTTTGGCGATTTCCGGTTCAATGTGTACGGTTTAGTGACTAGGTCTAAGGTCTTCGAGTGAATGGTTCCCATTTTACTCTTTTCGGCGTTCATGGTTTACAATATATTGTATCGTGTTTACGACCTACGATTTAGTGTTCGCGGACCGGCGTTTAGGTTCAAGGTTATACGGGATAGGGTTTACGTCTTTCGGTTATGTGATTAGGTCTTAGAGTGTCTGGTTTCGTACCTATGGTTTATTGTTTCGTACCTATGGTTTATGGTTTATGGTTTTGTATCCCTAACGTTTATAAAAGTGATTCAATGTTATGCTACTATCAATTATACTAAAAAAATTCCAAACACATTACTAATAATTAATTGTAAGTTTCGTTATTTTCTTTCGGGGAAGGAAGTACTTTGCGATGAAGGATGGGAAGTTCAGTCTCCTATAACTGATAGGCGACGGCCAAAAGGTGGAAAGCAAAAAAGTCATTAGGCAATAAATTAGATGATGAGTGTCCATGGCAAATGAAAAATCAAAGAAGTGTGTGGGAGACAGGTAATGTAATACACATAATTAATGAAAGGGAATATAACTTATAGGAAATGGAAAAAAATCTCCCTTTTCTCGAGCTATTAACCTAATACGTGTATGATTTTCATACTAACCTTTTCGAGTGTTTAGCCATCGCATTAAACTTTGTTGTGGACTAAATCTTTGACCGGGTGTGTGATAATGAGAGATAACAACAAACACAATTCTGTTATATGAGCATAGTACTTTATGAGAATTAATTGATTAAACTTCATAGAGACAAGCATTCATTAGGAAAAGTAAAATAAATCTTCAAGTAACCTATTCGTTTACGAAAAAAATAGAATAGACAGTTACAAGAAAATTTTTATTAGCTTTGACTACAACAATGTAAATAAACTAATGTATTGAGTTGAATAACTTCAATTAGTTCCAAAAGATGGAGAGTTCGAGTAAAAAAAAGGTTGGAGCCTTCTCTTTTACCAATCAGAAAATAGAGTTTTATGTAAATTAATTTTTTGCAAAACATTAGGAATATAAATTGGATACAAAAACTGTCTCATATATTAGAGGTCTACAACCAAATATCAATCAACTGTCAAAACTCCTTTGAATAGTAGGGACAACCTACCATGTTTGTTATTCTTTTAAGAAATTGTGCTTGCTAGTGGAGTGCAACTCATTAACTGTACATGTTGCAATATTTTTCATGTTTTTTTTTAATTTAAACAGCTAAAACACCCAACGGCTGCCAGAGGGAAGCGACGCTCAACACAAAAAAATAGAAAAGGGAGACGACGAAGCCAAAAAGGAACAAAGTAGAAAAATCTCAAGAAAAGTAGTCAACAAGGAAGTGATAGAACTGTCATCCAGCTTAGAATTAAATTATATTTCGACAAACTGTAAGTGTCCTTTTAAACTGATTCCGAATATAAAGTATTCATATTTTTAGTTTTGTTTTTCATAGTCTCCGAGGAAGAACCATGCATGACCAGCGACTACATGTAAATTTTAATGGTGGAGCCGGCAAAGAGATTTGCGAGGACTTTGGTAAAACTACAGCCCTAGAAGGTTCCCTAAAAGAAGTAGTAATGCAAATGTTGACAATGATGAATACACTTTCAAACCTGATTGCTTTCCAGACCAAGACGTGTTATCCTGTGTTTGGAACAATACCACAAACGATTAATCTTTAGAATGGTCTGCCCAATAACTTCAACCCTACAGTAATGCCTGTGATCATGAGCAGATTCAGTATGCCATCCGGTACTCTTGAGAGGAATCTAGATTCATCCAAGAAGATTAGATCCAACATGTCCAGCATTCATTAAGCCGCGGATTCAATATCGCATATAGCTACAAAGTGTTGTTCAATGTCTCCGAAGTGTTAGCAAACACCGCCAGATGATTATGTTATTCACCGCAGTTTGTTCAGAGATGATGGTATTGAAAAGAAGACAAATACAGAACCAGTTATACCGAGTAGCTTAGACAAGGCTATATATGTTAGCTACTTCAACACGGCTGACAGAAAGTTGCCACTAGCGAAGGAATCTGCAAAGATACCTGCGGTGGGTTATCTTCTGTTAAGAAAGTGTTAAAGATTTGTTATTCTAATTAACTATTAATAACTAACGGGTTAGTTTTCATTTTATCAGTGAACGCCTGTTCTGTTTTGTCCCCCAGCTAATATAGCACTGTGCAAGGACGAAGTTTCAGTCGTAACCTACGTCTTTGGTTCAGATCTGGAGGATGAAGAATTGAATTCGAAGATAATCTCACAAACAAACTTGTGGCACACTAATAGGAGAGTCATGTATACTCTACTGCCAAACAAACCATTGGTGGACGAGGTATGGATTTTTCAGTCATTAGCATTTGTTAATTTCATAAATGAAATTCCTAACATATAAAATAATTTCAATGAGGGAATATATGTTTATATTTGTTCTTATTGGCCGTCAAACAACGAATGATAAAGAAGATCATAAACCTGACATCAAGCATGCTCATGTGTGATGCACGCAAGGACATCAATTTTCCCTGCTTGTGATTTTTACCCACTACATTTTCGGTGAGTGAAAACCATTAACAGATTGTCCATCTCATGGTTTCCATTGATCTTATACATGTTTACGAAAAATCAAATTTCAACAATTTTTCCTTAATTGGACTCACTCCCCAAAGACTTTGAAACGCTATTACGCTAAGGAATACATGAGAGAGTTTGAATCGTTATGCAAGGTAAGTTTCTACTTTAAGTATCGCAATATATGTTAATGTCAGTAAAGAATGCTTATTCCAATATAACTTATTTGTGTATTTTTTGTTAGATTTTCATTCCAATGAATGAGGATAACATGCACTGGTACCTGCTTGTAATTGACATTGAAAAAAGACACCTTATATTACTAGATTCTAAACCATGCGTCTCAAGCAGAACCAGGCGCCGTCGTTGTGGCAAGCTAATGGTAGTGTTTCAAAATTTCTAATAGGCGGAAATAACTTCTAAATTGCTTGAACAGGCATCGGACTTGACACATGAAATAAATTTTACTTTGATTACAGGCACTGTTTATTGAGGAGATGCTTGATGACTCGACCTTTTATGCTAACCAAATAACACACAGACAAGTAATTTCAGAATATCCTATAATACACCCTACAGAGATTGGCGAGCAAAACGATGACTTGTAAGAAATTGTATAAGTTTCCGTTGCTTGTTGAATTCTGAATTACTGAGAGACATCAATGATTTTGCTAACGTGTGATGAAAAATTTTTCCTTTTGCACAACTAAAGGAGACCGCTAACATATTTATTGATATTGTTATTGTGCTATACACTGCTTTTCCTGCCAGCCTTGGTTAATGAAGATAATATTTTTTACAATCCCATTCCATCTACTATGATCATGTACCCTTAGAAATTAAGTTGGTTATAGACTTCAATAAATTTTTTTAATATGCAAGGAATGATTGTGGAGTTTGGGTGACAACTTGGATGAGGGAGTGCCAATGGAGGAGTAACTACAATATTAAGGTAAATGTAGTTTAATAACGTATGCGTCTGAATTTTTTTTGCGCTTAGGTAAATGAAAGCACAAAATTATGGCTGGCTATTGATCTGGTCATGAATCCGTTCAATTTGAAATCCCAGGAAGTCCTTGAGGCAGCAAAGAAATACTACAACGAAATATCTAAAAAGGAAGAGCGATTGGTCAAGGGGATAGGAAATATGCTCTGAGTTATTTATACCTAAGGCATTCAAATAGTTGTGTCCATTGCTTAGACTTTTAATACTTTAATGCTTGCAATAACTTATTATGATTATGTTAGTTGAAGTACTTTATGTTAATTTTCAATTTAGGTTTTGTGTTGCGCTTATTGATTGAGAAAAAACTATTGGGTCAGAACAAAACCGAACTAGTTGGCCTGAACCTCTTATAAAAAAGCAAAAAAAGTTATTTAGCTGAGATTCTGGTATTTATATTTAATTAATGGGCTATTTTAGTCCATTTTTGAATGGAACACCGCATTTTGTTATGTTAATAAAAAATGGTTTGAATTATTTCCGATATTTTGTAAATCAATTAACTAAAAATGATTTCAATAATTTACCTAAATATAAACACAAGATTATACTTATTATAATTTTTTTTATTTTATTTTGTGTAACCTTCGTTATGTTTATTCATTTAGTGATACGTAGACT
Organism: Arachis hypogaea; assembly: GCF_003086295.3. NCBI lineage: Eukaryota > Viridiplantae > Streptophyta > Magnoliopsida > Fabales > Fabaceae > Arachis > Arachis hypogaea. The sequence goes on from NC_092042.1 coordinate 19,000,996, forward strand.
AAGGGGGGTTATTAAACTACATTTACCTTTTCCAAACAAGAGTAATACAATTCAAAGAGAGTTTATTATATGTATTTATTATTCAGTTTACATTTTCAAAAAGGTTTGATTACTGATGAGGTTTGAATCCTAATGGATGGCTTCAAGATATCCCTTCAACTTCATTTCCAACTGGTGTGACGTTTGGTTTTACCCTCTTTAAAAGTAAAACTTGACTTCCTCCAAAAAATCATTTGACAACAACATTTTAAACCCTCTTCTAATTCACTCACCGCGCCTATCAACTGCAGCAACTAGTCACTAATCTTAGCAAACAAAAATGGAGCCAGAATTCCAGTAAGCATCTAACTATTATCTGCGTTTTGTTCAACTTTTTTTCCACACACACGATCGTCTATCTTTTCATGGTTTGTTCTTTTTAACATTGATGACTTCTCAATTTTCGGTTCTGTCCTTGCATGGTTTCTTATTTTTAACATTGCTGACTTTTCATTTTTTGGTTCGGGGTGGCTAGTTACGTGAATGTTTTAAGGAACGTAAGAAGATGCCTTGACCAGACTTTCATCTTAAACCTATTCGCAACAGATGTAAGTTTATGTCCTAAGCCACAGACATTACTTCTTTTTTCGTTTATGTATCTAATTTTTTCAACATCTGTTTAACATGTAATTTTGTTTCTGTGACTATAGGAAGATGTACGGTTTCCACAGCACATTGTATGGAACTTTTCGTTCTTCACAACTAGTGATCTCTACTTCATAGACAGACAAGACAACTGTCTCCATATCCACCCAAAGAGAGAGGGTGATAAGTATTGGATCAAAGTATCGGACATAGGGAGCGTAAGATCTTTCTATCGACCAACTCCACGGCTTATTGTGGAACTCAGTTATGTAGGTTGGGGTATCTTCTACATGCTTGCATGGGACAATACTCATTCGGAAGAAAAGTCCAGAGCCGTTGATGAGATATATGCCTTCAACGTGTTGCCTGACCAAATCAAACAGTGGCTGGCAGACAGATGCAAGGTACACTTCAACAAGGAAGCACAACTGGCTGCGTTTGAGACCGAAAGGTTATTACGCCGGCAGCATCGGAGGCAACAAGGTTCACCACCGCGTTCTCAGGAGTCAAGGTAACAATAACTCATTTACTTAGAAAAGTAAATTTACAGTCTTTTTATATTCATTGATGTATAATAAATTTTTCAAAATTATTGCAGGTTCAACCGCCATCAACAGGGGGAGGTGTAGTGGCAGGACCTAGTAGGAGGGCGGTAGCAGGACCTAGTAGGAGGTATCGAAGAAATTCGCCATCTGACTCTTCCGACTCATCTGTGAACCAGAGAACACCATCATCGTATGATAGAACATGACAAATTTATTTGTTTAAGGTTTTATGATGCACTAATGTTTTGTAATAGTGTTTCGGTAGCCATGTCTATATGTACATATTTACTTTTGTGGACATCTTCGATTAGTATTCTGTCTAATAACTTTGATTTTCTGAATGTAAATTATCGTGTTGGAAATCGTTATTTTGTTAATGTACATACCGCATAATCTATTGGTTTATTTTTATAAACTGTCACACAAGTCTACCATGACAAGAATATTTTTATTCCAGTCATTATTTATAAGAAAATTTGGTAACAAAGGCTTTTTCATGTGGAAGACTTGATTGTTGTTTTTCTGTGGCTACATGGATGAGGGTGTGGCAGTGGTAACATCCTAATTAGGTATTGGAAATACTTTATGCAGAATCTGCGGAAATGATTAAATTGGGAGTAACATGGTTTTCTGTAGGATGAGGGGTTGTAATGGTGTGATAAGGCCAAAAATATTGGAAATCAAGTAAACGATGAGTGACTAACTTAGCAACATAAAACTTAGCAAGATAAGATAAATACACATGCAAGATATATGGGAAAATTGGCGGCTACTTCTAATTTCAAACTAAATAAACAAAAAATCAGAGATAAGCTTATTGGAGTATGTTGGAACTCCAACGAAATTTATTTCCTAGCATAGGAAAAAACTTTGGTAGACGAGACAAATTTAATGGTACACAACACCTAGTTCAAATTGGTTACGATAACACCGGTAAACACAATATTCTGCCACATCAATTCTCGTTGGATGCAACATCTCACACAATTAATAAGTTAGAGAAATTTAGGTTCATTATTTAAAAGCGAACAAGACACTTCAACCAAACAAAAACTACAGCATAAACCCTACCAAAAACCAAGACTACCAAACGTGCGTATAAAAAAATGACTAAATTCCAACTTCCCTTGTCGATTATTCTGGATGAACTGCTGCAAGAAATCTTCCTGTGAAGTAGTGCCAAAACTGTAGGGAGATGTATGTGCTTGAATAAATTCTGGCACCGACGGCTACGCCAACCAGAGACATGCATACAACACATGCGAAGGCAGAAAGTGTTAGATCAACATGTCTTGTTTCATGTTGGATACTCACTACTGTTAATGGGTTCAGATTCACTATATATAGTGAATGCTGCTTCCGGAGAAGAAGTGCATGTTCAACAACCTTTCGGAGTTGGCATCCATGGGTGGTTTCATATTGTGGGAGTGTCAAACGGGGAACATATGTTTTAAGTTCTCCAGTGAACAAGACGACACAAGACTTTTAGTATGGAATCCAACAACACAACGCTCTAGAGAAATTTTTGACCCCACATGGTCCACGGTAGATCATATTTCCCAGTATATGGTTTCGGTCATGTACCAAACACAGATGCATACACTATCATATATATGTGCAAAAAGGACATAGCTGATGCCTACGTTTTTTTCTCTAGATATTGTTTAAGGCATTCTACATGGTTTCACTACATTGATTGCCTCCCTGGTGTAGAAAAAATTGACCCTAACTCTGTTTTTAATAATGGTCATGCGTATTGGATTACTGGTACAGGAGATAGTTATGCTACACCCAAGTCTGTTTTATGTTACAGTGTTGAAGATGAATCATTTAGTGAGGTGTCTATTCCAGTAGGTGCAATATATACCGTTCACAATTTACTAACCCACAAGGAAAAAGTTGCACTCCTCGCTCATACACACAATGAATTTGGTTATGTCGCATCAATTTGGCACTTGAATGAAGACGCCGGTAGAAACAGAATATTAGAGCAATACTGTAGGTTTGCGAGTCGAAGCATCAGAGAAAATCCAATACTATTCGTGGATGATAACCTAATTTTGTTGGTGAATAATTCAAAGGAAAGAGAGTTACTCGTCAATTACAGGTACAGAGAGCTTGTATTGACAGAATATGACATCGAACATGGCACTAGAAATCTATTGGTGAGGAGAGCATGGCGAGACCCAAGAATGCCACACCCGATCACAGTAAAGTCTACACTCAAGTATTTTGCAGGGATGTTTCCTGTCTAGAAATAATTGACAATTAGATCTACTCCAACTACATGTATTGTGGAACTTGGTTGAACCTCTATGTTTAGTATTCTGGTTGATGTTAATTATGTTTTTTTTGTTAATGAAATCCCCAGTTAACTATTATGACATTGGTTAATTCTAAGTGTTTTTTATTTCAGTTTTTCTTTACTAGTGTATGTTTTATATTGGTTTGAAAGACCCAAAATTAAGAGAAATGGTTGCATAACAACTTCAATCTATGTAATTTGATGTGTCATGTAGTGTTCCTCATGTATAGGATATTTATAATGGTGTTATTTTGTTTTTAACCATCCTAGTATAGGGATTATGTGACAAATATCAGTTAACCTACTAACATTTTACGCGAATATTCAATCAAGAAATGCTATTCCAAAAAAAAGATTGAGCAAAGTAAGGGTAGACAGACACATGAATGGAATAAATAGTTACCTGAAAAAACTTGGTTTGGCTTAAAATTCCGGAGAGAGTTGGGCTTAACCGATTTCAAGCCAGTTGCTGCATTAATCCTCAGCTGAATTATCTACTAATTATTTTTGTAGCTGGCCTAATTTGATAGATAGCCCACTTTACTTTTAGATAGACTTGAACTACCAAAAAGTAAATATTTTTCCAGGTTAGTTGACCGAGCCCAATCCCAAGTATGTTAGAAAGACAAAATATTCAGTTAATTAAAGTAACTAACACTGGGGAAAAATATCGCTGACCTTTGATCATCTACTATGTTACACCTTAATACCTAACCAGAACTCAACCGGGATAATCGTGAATCGAGACATGCATACAAAATTCGACCTATAATTCGACCAAATTTTTCCTATGTAACACGATTCCACCAAAAAAGACGACATATAAACGGGCAATGAAGAAACTACTTGAAATAAGTTAGAAGACAAACTTACTTTATGGCCCTGGGTTTCAGGAGCACAACCATTGCTTTGTTGGACGATGGCAGAACCTAACCCAGTGCATGGTAAGACCTGCAATAAGCCATACACTCGTTGAATGTTACTATATAAGAAGAAAAATTAGAGCAACCCAGTAGGTAAGACCTGCAATAAGCCATTAGCACTCTATAACAAACTCCAGGTTGCACTCTACCTCCACGGCCACATCTCTGAAATGATCAACCCATTAGCACTTATTCATTTACTTTGGCTTAGAAAGTAATAGAAATTCAATAAAGTGCATGAAGGGGTGAATAAAGTCAAACAAATTAAGAAACAAAGGATTCAGCAATAATGGGAAGCTACGGTTTTTAAAAAATCAGATCTTTCAATTGGAGTATTATACATCATATGCAAGGGTATAAAGATGATGATCTACAATTTCAATACATGATGAGTTGAAGCCTTTGAAAATCATTATGTTAACAGACAGGCTAGCTTATTTAGAGCATCATAGCTGGTCTCCTTTGCTTTACCCCAGTCTATGACATACACAACATCATCTATGGTGATACTACTCTCGGCGATATTTGTTGCTAGGACAATTTTTCTACAATGGAAAATTAACAATCATCAAAGTTACAAAACCTGAGAGTTAATAAAAAATAGCAATCCTATGCAGGATTTATTTAGGTTCAAGGGATTAGGAATTTCGAAACCTATGCAGGAAATTTTCTGACAGGAAAGCAATTAAACTTGACTAACAAGTTGCAATTCACCGAATTTTCCAAGCCTAACATAACATTCTAGTTGAGTTTCAGCTTTTTCATTCTCTCATTTGTTAAAATTTATGCTGCACACTAGTATATAAGAAGAAAAACAGATCTTGTCAATTATCTATTGTGGTGGCTGCATGATTTGTCATGGAAGTCACCAAATCATCAGTCTATATTGTCATGCCCTTCTCTTTCCTACTCTTACAGAATTGCCGAAGATTGAGTTATAACATGACTGCAATCTTAAGCATTCGTGTCACTAATAAAAAGGTTGTTATTTTCTGGTATTCGGACTGACGTACTACAATATATTAGCCTTCATATGCTACTGAAATTAGTAGGGAACTTTGATAACTAACTCACAAAAATAAATACCATAAAATATATATGTATCTATAGGTAAAACATAATCAAATTTCAACCATGTTGCCCATATCAAATAAACGTCATCGACAATTTTTGCTTTAAAAGCTTCAAGTAATTGTGTGTCTACATTCTAACAGAAAAATTCTGAAAGAAGGAAATTATTCTTAAGTTTTTGAACCTAATAGAGGTGTTTCATGTTCCGATTTTGATCTAATCGTTAGACTTTGTTGATGAAGCCTCATTCTCTCTTACAGCTGCTTCTCTAGTCTTCTTCCTCAACTCTGCTTGTATACTTTTCTTGTTCAGCAGCTTCTATAGGTTTACTATTCTTTCCTCTACATGTGCTATCAGGTTATCCATTCCCAAATATTCTTCAATATGATTCTGCTTCCCATCACCCAATCCCCTTGTAGCCTCCCCCGCTCTGACCCTTACAATGTGGTCATCAACCCAGAGAAAGAATTTGCAATGTGCTTCTGTCACCTAAATCAAATAGAACACAATGAATGTATGGTTGTACAAAACACTCCAATTCAATCTAATCCACATATGTGACTGTAATTAATCCCTAAAGGCTAAATCTTAAAAATCCTTTCAAATTTTAAAGCAATTTTTTATATCAGATCAGGTTCCATGTCAATTCATGTCTCAATCATTCTTCAAAATTCACCAGCACCAATATCAAATCATATATAATATCAACCCAATTTAACAGCAAATCGCTTACAAAATCAAATCATTTCTATAACCAATAGGAATGCCATTCCAAACAATTCAAAATCACATTCACAACAACTTGAGCTAGGAAAAATAACCAAAATCTATATTCTAAGCCTCCATTCCAAAAATTCAAAATTTACCCAAATTTAGCATAAACTTAGTGATCATATATGAAGAATTGCGTGCTTACCTTTACAATGGGCATCCAAAAAATAGCCTATTTGGGTTGGTGTCTGTCTTAGACATGTAACAGATGGCATATTTTTTGTAGAAATATTTTGGGGCCACACCATCTTTTACATCCCCAGGTTGCAGCGAAATTGAACTTGCATATCCAGCTATCAGTTCCTTGGCTTCAACTCTGCCTCGTCTCGTGTTTGAGGAGCATGCGTCACTGCCCATCAATCTGATTAACATTAAACTCCACCATGAAAAACTATTATCAACTATTGCATTCAAAATTGAAATAATCTATTTCGATCAACGGTGATTAAAGAAAGTGAATAACAGAACAAATCATGCAAATTTGGTTGTGAAAATCGACAATAGAAACAAATGAATTAGCTAGAGGAAGAAGCAGTAGGCCTTACAATGGTTTTTCGAGAGGGTTTTTCTCGTGGGTTGCCGGAACCGTTTCCGCCTAGGAGATGAGTTACGTTCTTCAATGGTTTCGGATATACTTCACTCTGCTTGTGAGTCACAGAAAAGGACACCCGCGTAACCCTAGACGAAGAAGCAGTAGGCAGGGTCTTCGATGGGGTTCAGAAAAGTCGGTTCACTAACGATGAGTCACCGAAGAAAGCAGAAGAATGAGGTAGAAAAAGAGGCTGTGGACATTAAAGCGGTTTTTGGGGGAAGGTTTTGCGAGTGGGTCGCCGGAAAAATCAAACGCTTCACCTACAGGAACGGTTGGAGGAGCAGTGAGGTAGAAAAGGAAGCTGTGGACATTACAGGGGTATTAGGGGAAGATTTTTCGAGTGGGTCGCCGGAAAAATCACACCCATCACCTACAGGAAGGGTAGAGAAGAAGGAGTAGTGGACACAAGGGTAGAAGAAGCAGTGAGGTTGAAGAAGAAGCAGTTCCTTCGAACTGTATTTTGAGAAGTAGAAGAAGAAGAAGCTGTAGACATTGAAATGGTATTTGGAGAAGATTTTGATTTGTATGGTATTTGGGGAAGAATTTGTAAAATCAATTATTTGTATATTGTACCCATTTGTGTTACAGTATAAATACTTAGTGTGGTATAATGTAAATAATATAAAATACAATGTAGTGTAAAAGCATTTAATGAATCACCTAATGAAAGTTTAAAATTTTTTTTTTATCAATGGCTAAGATGATGACACATGTGCAAGGATAACTTACCTACAAAATTGCCATGGATTTAGAAGAAATCACCTTTTAAATATCAGATTTTAAATATCAGATCAGAACATTTTTATTGCCGGTTTTTAATTAGACCAATTCAATCGACTAATCGGTCGGATTTTTATAACCATGTTATAAACACGTTCATATATAGGTACTGCACCGACCAAATACATTTATGCGTTAGGTTAGGCCAAAGGAGAAACAATGCAAACTATAGCCTTATAAATAAACCAAGATAGATAGCATGGGGTTCCACGTAAAAGACAAATTATCTATCATTTTATACAAAAATATATATTATTATGGAATTCCAAAGTAGAGAGCAGGCTGATAATGCCAAACTTGTTAAAGCTCAAAGTCACATATGGAATCATATTTTTAATTTTATAAACTCCATGTCTCTTAAATGTGCTGTTGAGTTAGGCATACCTGATGCCATTCACAACTATGGCAAACCTATGCCACTTTCACAACTTGTTGCTTCATTGCAAATTCATCCATCAAAAACCTCCTTCGTCCAGCGATTGATGAGAATCTTGGTCCATTCCAACTTCTTCACTGCCAAGGATGTCACCAGCAATGAAGTTGGGTATGTTCTAACTGATTCGTCTATGTTGTTGCTTAAGGACAACCCCTTAAATTTAATACCTTACTTGTTTATCATGCTTGATCCCTTTGTTCTAAAACCATGGCATCAGATGTCCACATGGTTTAAAAATGATGATCCTACATCATTTGAAACGGAATATGGGATAACGGTGTGGGATCATGCTAGCCAAGTTCCTCAATTCAATGAAATTTTGAACGATGCCATGGCAAGTGATGCTCGATTGATTAGCAAGTTGTTAGTTGATGACAAGTGCAAGGGAGTGTTTGAGGGTTTGGAATCATTGGTTGATGTTGGTGGAGGCACCGGAACTGTTGCAAAGGCCATTGTCAAAGCATTCCCACAGTTAGAGTGCACTGTTCTTGATCTTCCACACGTTGTTGCTGATTTGGAAGGAAGTCAGAACCTTAAATACGTTGGAGGAGACATGTTTGAGGCCATTCCTCCTTCTAATGCCATTTTGTTGAAGGTAATAAAATATTATAAATTACTTGTACTAAAATTAATAAAATGACAAATTATTCTATTAATTTTTATAATTTTATTAATTTTTTAATTTAATTTTTGTATTTTAAAAATTTGTAATTTAATTTTTAATATTAAATAAAAATTTATATTAAGATGTTTGCTAATTGTTATTTTTTAAGAAAAAAACACACTAATCCTGAAATATTTGTTTTAATAATAATGATACTTCAATTACATACTCCTTTTAACATTTTTTTTATGAGAGAGAGACAACTACCCAAAATTATAAGAGAGGGTATGCTAATAACGTAAAAACCATCGTTATATATGCTTTCCTCTTTACTTTTAATTTTTAATTTTTGTATAACTATCTAGGTCATTTGTTCATATATTGTTGTTGTAAGTTAAATACCCGTTTACTCATTAGTTAAATAATTTCCTTTGAATTGCTAGATTTTTTCCAATGTTTCAAGATTTTTTTATTTTTTTTTAATTTGCCTAATGATATTTTTTGTAAGCCAACAAAAATCAAATTTTATGTTTTTTGATACTATACCATGTCATGATAGTCACATAAAAAGCTATATTTTTAATCGTATAGTATAACTTTAATTTATACTTTCTGACTGTTTAGAGTTATATAAAAGTTAAAATCCTTTTACTAAATAAATAAGATAATCTTGATGAATGGGTCAAAAATTAATATATGTTCAAGTTCTTTGTTACTGATCATGATTACTTTGATTAACAAAGCAGTGGATTTTGCATAACTGGAATGATGAGGAATGTTTGAAAATATTGAAAAACTGCAAAGAGGCACTACGCATGAGTAAAGGGGAAGGAAGCAAGGTTATTGTTATAGACATGGTGGTGGGGGATGAGAATACTGATCATGAATTGGCTGAAACACAACTCTTCTTTGACATGTTGATGATGGTGTTCCTCACAGGAAAGCAGAGAAATAAAGAAGAATGGGCCAACTTAATATTCTCAGCTGGTTTCAGCAATTACAAAATAATTCCAATTCTAGGATTAAGGTCTCTTATTGAGATATATCCATAGTAATTTATATGATAACATATAATTATCTTTCTATATTTAAAAGGAGAGATTATATCGATAACATGAAAACCTAGGTGTGCGCGGTAGTCGCATACACACATACGCATAGTGTTATAGACTTATAGAAAAAAATTAAATAAATCATTATTATTAATTTTCCAAAGACAAAGTAATATTTATTTATTAAAGGAAAATAAACAAAAGTTGTGGATTCACATTGGACAATTATAGAGCAATGTAAGAAAGGATTTTCAAACAATTAGCATATATCTTTAACGAAACATAACTAAATACAATTATATACTAAGTCTCATTTCTCTTCTGGACCTCCTCCATAAATTCATGCGCTGAAGTAATAATCAAATCGAAGTGCTTTTGTTCCCAAAGACAAAAAAGTTTTTCGCGATACAAATTTTCTATAGAATAATTGTTGTCAGTGCTAAATTTTTTCTCCAATGATGTCTTTGTCGTACTCCTTCCATGAATCGCAACTCTATCACACCGAAAATTGCTCTGAGCTGTTTTGTGTTAGGTAAGTTCTCAAGTCTGATTTTTGCTAAATTTCTTGTAACCTTAGACAGTCAATTAAGCAGTGATTTACGTTTTCTCCCAAATTGTTATATCTAGGGCAGATTTCTGGGATTACTGAAGCCTTCATGAAGTCGACGACGAACTAGGATGCTGTCATGAAAGACTTTCCATAGGAATACCTTAATCTTCGGCGGATATTGGAATTCCCACAACAAATTCCAAAGTCTCTTTTCCCTACACAGATTGAATAATTGGCTAATTGGAGAATGCACCATTTGAAAAGCTGTTTTGTAGCCGGAAGCCACCGTGAACCTGTCGTCCCTTTCACGTCCCCAGGTAATCCAATCTTCTCCGACTTCCATAATAGCAGTTTGTAAAATTTTTTATGCAATTTTTGGATTGAAATGGTTTTTTACTATATCCTCTTTTCACTGTCTATTATTATATGAGCTGATTAATCCAAATTAAATTTGGGTCTGTAACTGTTTACTGTTGTTCGAATATTGACTTCACGTTTTTGAGCCACCAATATTCACTACAAGAAACACAATTAAAATCGACGACAGCGATGGTCATTATTAAACTTGTCGATTTTTTAAAATTCTAATAAAATCGACGGCTTGCCAGGCTGTCAATAATAATTCAAAAAAATCAACAACCTTTCCGTCTATAATATGAGGGTGAGAATTTTACCTGCTTAATAAAATTGACAACCTTTTCATCGATATTTGGTTCATTAAAATTGACAGAACAACCGTCGATTTAATTATTAAAATATCGACAAATATGTTGTCGATTTTTTTATTTTTCTTTGCCTATTTTAAATTTAAAAAGCAACAAGGGTTTCGTCGATTTAAATAGCCATATTTTTTATTTTTTATTAGAAAAATAGTTAATAATTAATACAAATAAACTTTTAAATATAGAAATAAAATTTATACTAAATATTACATAAAGAGACAACTAAACTTTTAAATATAAAAATAAAATTTGTAGTAAATATTAGATATAATCAATTTACAAACTTATCAAAATAATAAATAATCCTCTAACATAAAGACTCAACATAAAGATTCAAGACAACATAAATATGATAGTCCTATAGGCTATAATATATAAACAGAATTACTTCTCCATTCTTAGTTGAGATTAGACATAATTTCACTTATTTTCATTTGCATTTCTCAAAGGCTTGTTCTCAACTTCACACTTCTCAATACTATTCAGATCCAATTATTGTCTCTCTCTCAAACTCTCTAAGGAGTTATGTTGATGCTATTGCTGCTTCTTCTTCTGGCTTGCACCACTCTTTATTTTTTCTATTATCGAAATGTAAGAAGCAGCAAAGCAAGCTACAAGCTTCTACCCAGACCTTCTCCTCTTCCCATCATTGGAATCCTACACCAACTTGGATTATATAATAATCATAAACTATATTAACACTACAAGAAAAAAGGCGTGTCGGCACACTTTTTTCTTATCACGCTTTTAAAGCGTTGCTAAAAGTGGTCAATAGCCACGCTTTTGCGAGGGTGGCCACTGATTTGTGATTTGGCCACGCTTGAAAAGCGTCACCATTAAGAAAAATTGGCACGCTTTTATGAGGGTGGCCACTGATTTGAGATTTGGCCACGCTTTTTTTGTCACGCTTGAAAAGCGTGGCCATAAAGAAAACCGGCACACTTTTCAAGCGTGGCTAATTTCTCTTCCAATAGTCACCTTTTTAAAGCGTGCATATATCCTGTGTTTATTTGGGCGCCCTACAAAAACATGCCGACAAAATTTCCTCCCAAAATTTAGTTTTCCACCCATTTTTTTCCACACTTTACCTTTTTTTTTCTAAGTGTTCAGTTTTAACCCTAAAAATAACACTAGCATACACTAGTTTTATTTTGTTTCCAAATTCACTTTTAACCCTAGAAGAATAGCCGTCGCATGTTCAAATTCATCGCATCCAGCTCTCCTTCATGTTCATCTTCATCACTGCCGATGACCCCAGCTCGGCTTCATGTTCATCCCAGCCCTTTCTCTAACCTTCTCACCTGGCCCTCTCTCTATCGCACCCTAAATGGCGTTGTTTTGAATTAAAAAAATATTTATGTCGAAACCTAGACCCTGGATTCAGTTCATCCTACTTCCTCCTCACTCCCACTAGCAACAACAGCTCCGGCCTAGCAACGTTCTCCAGCGCTGTCACCGGCGTTGACACAAACGGTGACGCTTACCTCGCCTGCGTCCCTCTGGCTTGTTGCTACTACTACATCTCTATCGTTGAGTTGCCGCCCAAAAATCGCCTGTGGCCTCGCCTCTCTGGTATCCGTCGAATGACATCTTTGCTTGCTTCTTCGGCGTCAACGACAGTAAGCTCCTTGTCCTCTCCTGTGCCCTCTGTTCATCCCTAACCCCTGTTGGTCCTCGTCCTCGTCCTCATCACTAATTCCTCTGGCCTCTCGCTATTCGAGGATAGTGGAGCTCGTTGCTCTCACTTGGAGATGCAGTCAGTAGGGAGTTAGTGTGATAGCTAGTTAGATGTAAATAAATTTGGTTCAATGGCTTCAATCACATAAATAAATTAAATTAAAAAAAGGCTTAGTCAGTATCTATAAGAGTAGTATTATTATTATTTTGGTCATTGTTATAAATTGTTTAGGAAAACTGGTAAAGCTGAAAAGCATTCTTTTGACCATTGTTTTGATTTCTATGCGTAGGATTACTTATAGAGTTTAGTTGTTCACCACTACGCTTCAATAGTTTCCTGGTAACAGAACACAAATTCAGATTGATGTGGGTTGTAGATTGAAGAGGAACAGCATCTGCTCATTCAAGTTTTAAGGTATTACAGAAATTCCACAGTGCTTCCAATTTTATTTCCCCTATAATTTGAATTAAGCAGGTGCAGTTTTGTGAAATTGATTTCAATTCTATTTCCTTGTTGTTGCTGCAACTTTTTTGGTTTTAATTTTTTGAATTATTATATGCTTAATAGATGATGAGCGGATAATTTGTACGCTTTTTGGCATTGTTTTTATATAGTTTTTAGTAAGTTTGAGCTACTTTTAGGGATGTTTTCATTAGTTTTTATGTTAAATTCACATTTCTGGACTTTACTATGAGTTTGTGTGTTTTTCTGTGATTTCAGGTAAATTCTGACTGAAATTGAGGGATTTGAGCAAAACTCTGAAGAAGGCTGACAAAAGGACTGCTGATGCTGTTGGAATCTGACCTCCCTGCACTCGAAATGGATTTTCTGGAGCTACAGAACTCCAATTGGCGCGCTCTCAACGGCGTTGGAAAGTAGACATCCAGGGCTTTCCAGTAATATATAATAGTCCATACTTTATTCGAAGAATGACGACGTAACTTGGCGTTAAACGCCAAGTTCATGCTGCTGTCTGGAGTTAAACGCCAGAAAAACGTCATGATCCGGAGTTGAACGCCCAAAACACGTCATAACTCGGCGTTCAACTCCAGGAAATGCCTCAGCTCGTGGATTGATCAAGCTCAGCCCAAGCATACACCAAGTGGGCCCCGAAAGTGGATTTATGCATCAATTACTTACTCATGTAAACCCTAGGAGCTAGTCTAGTATATATAGGACATTTATCTATTGTATTAGACATCTTTGGTCTCAGTTTTGTTTTATTCCTCATCCTAGGAGATCATTGATCACGTTAGGGGGGCTGGCCATTCGGCCATGCCTGAACCTCTTTTGCTTATGTATTTCCAACGGTGGAGTTTCTGCACACCATAGATTAAGGGTGTGGAGCTCTGCTGTACCTCAAGTATTAATGAAATTCTATTATCTTTTATTCAAATCTCTCTTATTCTTATTCCAAGATATTCATTCGTACCCAAGAACATGATGAATGTGATGAGTCAGATTACCCTCATTATTATTCTCATTTATGAATGTACGTGATTGACAACCACTTCCGTTCTACATGCAACAGAGCTTGAATGCGTATCTCTTAGATTCCCCAACAGAATCTTCGTGGTATAAGCTAGATAGATGGCGGCATTTATGAGGATCCGGAAAGTCTCACCTTGTCTGTGGTATTCCGAGTAGGATCCTGGGAATCCGGAAAGTCTAACCTTGTCTGTGGTATTCCGAGTAGGATTCCGGTAATGAATGACTGTGACGTGCTTCAAACTTGTAACCTGCTGGGCGTTAGTGACAGACGCAAAAGAATCAAGGGATTCTATTCCAGTAGGAGCGGGAACCAACCGGTGATTAGCCGTACTGTGACAGAGTGCGTGAGCATTAGTTTTCACTGCGAGGATGGGATATAGCCATCAACCATGGGTGATGCCTCCAGACGATTAGCCGTGCGACTGACAACCGCATAGGATCATTTTCCCGAGAGGATGAAAGTAGCCACAGCTGATGGTGAACCCCTATACAAAGCTTGCCATGGAAAGGAGTAAGAAGGATTGAGTAGAAGCAGTAGGAGAGCAGGCGTCCTTGAGCCATGCAGCATCTCCATCCGCTTATCTGAAATTCCCACCAATGAATCTGCATAAGTCTTCTATCCTTTTATTATTGCTTTTTATTTATTATTTATTCCAATAATCACAATTCCCCTTTTTTCTGCCTAACTGAGATTTGCAAGGTGACCATAGCTTGCTTCATACCAACAATCTCTGTGGGATCGACCCTTACTCACGTAAGGTTTATTACTTGGACGACCCAGTACACTTGCTGGTTAGTTGAACGGAGTTGTGTCCACTCGTGCCAATTTCTAAAATCCAATTACAATGAATATGATCACAATTTCGTCCACCAAGTTTTTGGCGCCGTTGCCGGGGATTGTTCGAGTATGGACAACTGACGGTTCATCTTGTTGCTCAGATTAGGTACTTTTCTTTTCAAAAATCTTTTTCAAAAATTTTCTTTTATTTTTCGTTTTTACAAACATTATTTTCGAAAAATAATAATAAAAATACAAAAAAAATTAGAAAATCATAAAAATCCAAAAATATTTTGTGTTTCTTGTCTGAGTCTTGTGTTAATTCTTAAGTTTGGTGTCAATTGCATGCTTTTAAAATTTTTTTCTTGCATTTTTCGAAAATCTCATGCATTCTTGGTGTTCTTCATGATCTTCAAGTTGTTCTTGACAAGTCTTCTTGTTTGATCTTGATGATTTCTTGTTTTGTATCTTTTGTTGTTTTTCATGTGCATTTTTGCATTCATATTTTTCATGCATTAAAGATTTCTAAGTTTGGTGTCTTGCATGTTTTCTTTGCATCAAAAATTTTTCAAAAAATGTTCTTGATGTTCATCATGATCTTCAAAGTGTTCTTGGTGTTCATCTTGACATTCATAGCATTCTTGCATGCATTCATTGTTTTGATCTAAAAATTTCATGCATTGAATATTTTTGTTGTTTTTCTCTTTCATAATTAAAAATTCAAAAATCAAAAAAAAAATTATCTTTTACTTATTTTCCTCCAAATTTTCGAGATTTTGGGTTGACTTGGTCAAAAATTTTTAAAAATTAGTTGTTTCTTACAAGTCAAGTCAAAATTTCAATTTTAAAATTCTTATCTTTTCAAAATCTTTTTCAAAAATCATATCTTTTTCATTTTTATATAATTTTCGAAAATTTCAAAATTATTTTTTCAAAATATTTTCAAAATCTTTTTCTTATCTTTTTATCAAATTTTCGAAAATTAAGCTAACAATTAATATGATTGGTTCAAAAATTTGAAGTTTGTTACTTTCTTGTTAAGAAAGGTTCAATCTTTAAGTTCTAGAATCTTATCTTGTAGTTTCTTGTTAGTTAAGTCAATTTTAAAATTAAATCTTTTTCAAATATATCTTTTTATCTTTTATCTTATTTTATCTTTTTCAAAATTTGATTTCAAAATATCTTATCTAACTTCTTATCTTCTTATCTTTTTCAAAATTTGATTTCAAATCTTTTTCAATCAACTAACTAACTTTGTGTTTGTTTCTTATCTTTTTCAAAACAACCTAACTAATTCTCCTTCTTCTAATTTCGAAAATTCTCCCTCTCTTTTTCAAAAATTCTTTTTGTTTTAAATTTTAATTTTAAACTTATCTTATCTTTAATTTTCGAAAATTACTAACCTCTTTTTCAAAATTATTTTCGAATTTCTCTTCCCTTTTCTTCTCTTATTTAATTAATTAATTACTAACACTTCTCTTCACCTCTCCTCATCCAAAAATCCGAATCCATCCTTCTTCTTTCTTATACCCCTTTCTTCTTCTACTAACATAAGGGAATCTCTATACTGTGACATAGAGGATTCCTTTTTCTTTTCTTGTTTTCTTCTCTTTCTTATGAGCAGGAACAAGGATAAAGGCACTCTTGTTGAAGCTGATCCAGAACCTGAAAGGACTCTAAAGAGAAAATTAAGAGAAGCTAAATTACAACAATCCAGAAACAACCTTTCAGAAATTTTCGAACAGGAGAAGGACATGGCAGCCGCAAATAATAATGATAATAATGCAAGGAGAATGCTTGGTGATTTCACAAAGCCAACATCCAAGTTTGATGGAAGAAGCATCTCCATTCCTGCCATTGGAGCCAATAACTTTGAGCTTAAGCCTCAACTAGTTGCTTTAATGCAACAAAACTGCAAGTTTTATGGACTTCCATCTGAAGATCCTTATCAGTTTTTAACTGAGTTCTTGCAAGTCTGTGATACTGTAAAGACGAATGGAGTTAATCCTGAAGTCTACAGACTCATGCTTTTCCCTTTTGCTGTAAGAGACAGAGCTAGAATATGGTTGGATTCACAACCTAAGGATAGTCTGGACTCCTAGGATAAGCTGGTCACTGCCTTCTAGGATAAATTCTTTCCTCCTCAAAAGCTGAGCAAGCTGAGAGTGGATGTTCAAACCTTCAAGCAAAAAGATGGTGAATCCCTCTATGAAGCTTGGGAAAGATACAAGCAGCTGACCAAGAGATGTCCATCTGACATGTTTTCAGAATGGACCCTATTAGATATATTCTATTATGGTCTCTCTGAATTTTCGAAAATGTCACTGGACCATTCTGCAGGTGGATCTATTCACCTGAAGAAAACACCTGAAGAGGCACAAGAACTCATTGACATGGTTGCAAACAACCAGTTCATGTATACCTCTGAGAGGAATTCCGTGAATAATGGGGTACCTCAGAAGAAAGGAGTTCTTGAAATTGATGCTCTGAATGCCATATTGGCTCAGAACAAAATGTTGACTCAACAGGTCAACATAATCTCTCAAACTCTGAATGGATTGTAACATGCATCCAACAGTACTAGAGAGGTAGCTTATGAAGAAGCTTATGATCCTGAGAACCCTGCCATGGCAGAGGTTAATTACTTAGGTGAACCTTATGGAAACACCTATAACTCATCATGGAGAAATCATCCAAATTTCTCATGGAAGGATAAACAAAAACCTCAACAAGGTTTTAACAATGGTGGACGCAATAGGCTGAATAATAGTAAGCCATATCCATCATCTTTTCAGCAACAGACAGAGAATTCTGAACAAAATAATTCTAATTTAGCTAATATAGTCTCTGATCTGTCAAAAGCCACTTTTAGTTTCATGAATGAAACAAGATCCTCCATTAGAAATTTGGAGGCACAGGTGGGCCAGCTGAGTAAGAAAGTCATTGAAACTCCTCCCAGTACTCTCCCAAGCAATACAGAAGAAAATCCAAAAGGAGAGTGCAAGGCCATTGATTTAATCAAAGTGGCCGAATGCATAGAGGAGGAGGAGGACGAAAATCCTAGTGAGGAAGACCTCCTGGGACGTTCCTCAAGCAAGAAGGAGTTTCCTATTAAGGATCCTGAGGAATCTGAGGCTCACCTAGAGACCATAGAGATTCCATTAAATCTCCTTCTGCCATTCATGAGCTCTGAAGAATATTCATCCTCTGAAGAGGATGAAGATGTGACTGGTGAGCAAGTTGCTCAATATCTAGGAGCTATCATGAAGCTGAATGCCAAGCTATTTGGTAATGAGACTTGGGAAAGTGAACCTCCCTTGCTCATTAGTGACTTAGATACTTGGATTCAGGAGACTCTACCTCAAAAGAAACAAGATCCTGGCAAGTTCTTAATACCTTGCACCATTGGCACCATGAGCTTTGAAAAAGCTCTATGTGATCTTGGGTCAGGGATAAATCTGATGCCACTCTCTGTAATGGAGAAGCTGGGAATCATTGAGGTACAACCTGCCTTGTTCTCATTACAATTGGCAGACAAGTCAGTAAGACAAGCTTATGGAATAGTGGAGGACGTTCTAGTAAAGGTTGAAGGCTTTTACATCCCTGCTGATTTCATAATCCTAGATACTAGGAAGGAAGATGATGAATGCATCATCCTAGGAAGACCTTTCCTAGCCACAGCAGGAGCTGTGATAGATGTTCACAGAGGAGAGTTAGTCCTTCAATTGAATGGGGAATACCTTGTGTTTCAGGCACATGGCCATCCCTCTGTGACAAAAGAGAGTAAGCATGAAGAGCTTCTCTCAGTTCAAGGTCAAGAAGAGCCCACACAGTCAAACTCTAAGTTTGGTGTTGTGAGGCCACAACCAAACTCTAAGTTTGGTGTTCAAATTCCATATCCAAACTCTAAGTTTGGTGTGGAGACAACACACTAAATTGACCTGATCATCTTGTGGCTCCATGAGAGCCACTGTCAAGCTATTGACATTAAAGAAGTGCTTGTTGGGAGGCAACCCAATTTTATTTATCTAATTTTATTTTGTTTTGTTTCTTTGTTATTTTTGTGTTTAATTAGGTACATGATCATGAGGAGTCACGAAAAAATCAAAAAAATTAAAAACAGAGTCAAAAACAGAAGAAAAAAAATTTTCACCCTGGAGGACGCACGGGCTGGCGTTCAACGCCCAGAAGGTGCATCTGGCCGGCGTTTAACGCCAGAACAGAGCACCATTCTGGCGCTGAACGCCCAAAACAAGCAACAACCTGGCGTTAAACGCCAGGATGATGCACAGAGAGGACAAACTGGCGCTGAACACCAGGAACAAGCATGAAACTGGCGTTCAACGCCAGAAACATGCATCACATGGGCGTTGAACGCCCAGAACATGCACCAATGGGCGTTTGAACGCCAGAATGATGCATGAAGGCATTTTTCATGCCTATATGGTGAAGGAATGGTATTTCTTTTCACCTCAGGATCTGTGGACCCCACAGGATCCCCACCTCAGGATCTGTGGACCCCACAGGATCCCCACCTACCATATTCCCACCTTCCCTCCTAATCCTATTTTTGTGATTTGAATTCCCCATGTCACAATTCCCAATCTTCTTCATCAATCACCTCAAATCCTCTTCCCAATCACCCCATTCACCATTCACATCAACCTCCTCTTTCCCACCCAACCCCACCCATATAGCCGAATCCATCTCCCCTCACTCACCTCCATCTTCTTATTCTTCTCTTCTTTCTTTTCTTGCTCGAGGGCGAGCAATATTTTAAGTTTGGTGTGGTAAAAGCATAGCTTTTTGCTTTTCCATTACCATTAATGGCACCTAAGGCCAGAGAAACCTCAAAGGAAAGACAAAAGCTTCCACCTCTGAGTCTTGGGAGATGGAAAGACTTATATATAAGCTGGAATAGCTCAGTTGGTTAGAACATGTGGCTGCAAATCAAGAGATCCTTGAGATACCTCAGGGGATAAGTTGTCCTCCACACAAATATTGGAAGCAATTAAGGGTGGAACATCATGAGCACTCCATCATTCTCCAAGAAATAAGAGAAGATCAAAGAGCAATGAGGGAGGAGCAACAAAGGCAAGGAAGGGACATAGAAGAGTTGAAGAACATCATTGGTCCTTCAAGAAGAAGACGCCACTAAAGGTGGATTCATTCCTTGTTCTTTATTTTCTTTCTGTTTTTCGTTTTTAATATTGTGTTTATCTATGTTTTGTGTCTTTACTTCATGATCATTAGTATGTAACCATGCCTTAAAGATTATGAATAATTCCATGAATCCTTCACCTCTCTTAAATAAAAAGTGTTTTAATTCAAAAGAACAAGAAGTACATAATTTTCGAAATTATTATTGAATTTAATTTAATTATATTGATGTGGTGGCAATAATTTTTGTTTTCTGAATGAATGCTTGAATAGTGCATATTTTTGATCTTGTTGTTTATGAGTGTTAAAATTGTTGGCTCTTGAAAGAATGATGAACAAAGAGAAATGTTATTGATGATCTGAAAAAAAACATCATGAAATTGATTCTTGAAGCAAGAAAAAGCAGTGAAAAAAAAAGGGGGCGAAAATTTTAGAAAGAAAAAGCAAGGATCCAAGGCTTTGAGCATTAATGGATAGGAGGGCCCAAGGAAATTAAATCCAGGCCTAAGCGGCTAAATCAAGCTGTCCCTAACCATGTGCTTGTGTCATGAAGGTCCAAGTGAAAAGCTTGAGACTGAATGGTTAAAGTCATGATCCAAAGCAAAAGAGTGTGCTTAAGAGCTCTGGACACCACTAACTGGGGACTTTAGCAAAGCTGAGTCACAATCTGAAAAGGTTCACCCAGTTATGTGTCTGTGGCATTTGTGTATCCGGTGGTAATACTGGAAGACAAAGTGCTTAGGGCCACAGCCAAGACTCATAAAATAGTTGTGATCAACATGCCTAACTAGGAAAGTCAATAACACTATCTGAAATTCTAAGTTCCTAGAGAAGCCAATCACTCTAAGCTACAAAGGAAAAAGTGAGATGCCAAAACTGTTCAGAAGCAAAAAGCAACAAGTCCCGCTCATCTAATTAAATTAATATTCATTGATATTTTGGACTTTATAGTATATTCTCTTATTTTTATCCTATTTGATTTTCAGTTGCTTGGGGACAAGCAACAATTTAAGTTTGGTGTTGTGATGAGCGGATAATTTGTACGCTTTTTGGCATTGTTTTTACATAGTTTTTAGTAAGTTTGAGCTACTTTTAGGGATGTTTTCATTAGTTTTTATGTTAAATTCACATTTCTGGACTTTACTATGAGTTTGTGTGTTTTTCTGTGATTTCAGGTAAATTCTGACTGAAATTGAGGGATTTGAGCAAAACTCTGAAGAAGGCTGACAAAAGGACTGCTGATGCTGTTGGAATCTGACCTCCGTGCACTCGAAATGGATTTTCTGGAGCTACAGAACTCCAATTGGCGCGCTCTCAACGGCGTTGGAAAGTAGACATCCAGGGCTTTCCAGCAATATATAATAGTCCATACTTTATTCGAAGAATGACGACGTAACTTGGCGTTAAACGCCAAGTTCATGCTGCTGTCTGGAGTTAAACGCCAGAAAAACGTCATGATCCGGAGTTGAACGCCCAAAACACGTCATAACTCGGCGTTCAACTCCAGGAAATGCCGCAGCTCGTGGATTGATCAAGCTCAGCCCAAGCATACACCAAGTGGGCCCCGAAAGTGGATTTATGCATCAATTACTTACTCATGTAAACCCTAGGAGCTAGTCTAGTATATATAGGACATTTATCTATTGTATTAGACATCTTTGGTCTCAGTTTTGTTTTATTCCTCATCCTAGGAGATCATTGATCACGTTAGGGGGGCTGGCCATTCGGCCATGCCTGAACCTCTTTTGCTTATGTATTTCCAACGGTGGAGTTTCTGCACACCATAGATTAAGGGTGTGGAGCTCTGCTGTACCTCAAGTATTAATGAAATTCTATTATCTTTTATTCAAATCTCTCTTATTCTTATTCCAAGATATTCATTCGTACCCAAGAACATGATGAATGTGATGAGTCAGATTACCCTCATTATTATTCTCATTTATGAATGTACGTGATTGACAACCACTTCCGTTCTACATGCAACAGAGCTTGAATGCGTATCTCTTAGATTCCCCAACAGAATCTTCGTGGTATAAGCTAGATAGATGGTGGCATTTATAAGGATCCGGAAAGTCTCACCTTGTCTGTGGTATTCCGAGTAGGATCCTGGGAATCCGGAAAGTCTAACCTTGTCTGTGGTATTCCGAGTAGGATTCCAGTAATGAATGACTGTGACGTGCTTCAAACTTGTAACCTGCTGGGCGTTAGTGACAGACGCAAAAGAATCAAGGGATTCTATTCCAGTAGGAGCGGAAACCAACCGGTGATTAGCCGTACTGTGACAGAGTGCGTGAGCATTAGTTTTCACTGCGAGGATGGGATGTAGCCATCAACCATGGGTGATGCCTCCAGACGATTAGCCGTGCGACTGACAACCGCATAGGATCATTTTCCCGAGAGGATGAAAGTAGCCACAGCTGATGGTGAACCCCTATACAAAGCTTGCCATGGAAAGGAGTAAGAAGGATTGAGTAGAAGCAGTAGGAGAGCAGGCGTCCTTGAGCCATGCAGCATCTCCATCCGCTTATCTGAAATTCCCACCAATGAATTTGCATAAGTCTTCTATCCTTTTATTATTGCTTTTTATTTATTATTTATTCCAATAATCACAATTCCCCTTTTTTCTGCCTAACTGAGATTTGCAAGGTGACCATAGCTTGCTTCATACCAACAATCTCTGTGGGATCGACCCTTACTCACGTAAGGTTTATTACTTGGACGACCCAGTACACTTGCTGGTTAGTTGAACGGAGTTGTGTCCACTCGTGCCAATTTCTAAAATCCAATTACAATGAATATGATCACAATTTCGTCCACCAATAGACTAAGCAGACGTGTTTCTCCTCTGCTGCTGCTCCACTCCCATGGCTTTTTGTGGGGCTCAGAAACCCTGGTGACAGGTACAGAGGAACTAGACACAATTTAGGTTTAAACGCTTTCTTTTGCTTTCTGTTAGTTTTCACTTCTTTAGTTACCACTAACCATCCTGTGCAGGTGGGATTTGAGATGATTGATGCATTTGCTGCGTCAGTAGGAATTCCTATGGATACAGTGCACTGCAAAGCTCTTTTTGGAAAGGGTTTGTCCCTCGCACTGGATTCATTATTGTATTTATTTGTTTTTCTTTCAGCGTGTGTTGGATTTCTTGAGTTTTAGGGTGAGGTTGTCATTTGTAGGTTTTGTTGGTAATATCCCTGTTTTCCTCGCCAAGCCTCAAACATATATGAATTTGAGTGGTGAATCAGTAAGCAACTAAGATGTTCTTAACAACACCCTGCGGGTCTTTTTGTTTATGCATCAAGATACTTTTGTTACTGATGCTAAAATTACCTTAACCTTCAATGCCTTTGATTATTTACTTACTTTCTTAAGTTGACAAACAAAATTGAGGGACAATTATTTATTGATTGGCCGTTGGCAGTCCATTTTGCTTGGGGTTTCCTTAGAGGATTTAGGACAGTTGTGGTGGTTTCCTTAGAGCAATTGTTTTGCTACGATACTATTAATTCAAATTAGAGAGAGTTGAAGTAACAGGAAAGTGCTTGAGAGAAAGTTCTTTGAGTAGTTAACTATTCATTTTGTTTTAGTAATGTATTTTGCTTAGTATCCTTGGCCAGAACTTGTTTTATTTGTAATTTCTTTCCTTTTACTGTAGCTTTGAAACTATGGAGTTGTTATGTGATCCATTAATGAAATGCTTCTTGAAGTTTTGGTCATTTTTAACTAGTTTCTAGATGGTGTTCTTTATTGTTAGTAACAAAGTCTCTGTTGCAATGGTGGATCATGTAAATTTGATTAAAGTGTTGTCAGAATTTTGTTAAAAATTAACAAAAAGAGGTAAGAATTAGGATGTTAGAATTGAGGTTGTGATTAATTGAATGATGCTATGTTTGATTTATTGAATGATGATGATGCTGAAAATTCTGTTTGTTAGAGTGCAGAATTTGTTAAAAGGCTAAAAGCCAAGTTTCATGATTGAATAAATTGATGATACATGCTAATGATTACTTGAGATGATGTTGGACCATTTGTTATATATGATGCAGTAAATTGATGATAATATATGTGAATTGCTTGAGTGATTTGTGGTTGGATTACTATGTTGAGTAATACAGAAATTGTTGATTTTGTATGAGTATGCTTAAATGTGAAAAGTGACCAAAAATGGTGATTTATTCATTCTTAGCACTTGGGGCTGATTTAATCTTTTTTACAAGTCACAATAGGTAAAATAAAGTTAGAATGCAAGGTTAGAGTGAGTGAAAAACTAGGAATCAATTTTTGACCTCTCAAAACCCGAGGTTACATGTTGCAGAGTTATGCAGTTTCGGGCAGCAATTTGTGAACAAAACTGGGAGTAATATAGCCATCAAAATAAATAAAATTATTTTTCTATAAAACCTTCAGATGTCTAGATTTTTCCCCTAAAATTTCAGAATTTTTTGATGTGTAGTTTTGGAGATATGATTTTTAGAAAATGGTCATTTTCTGCAAAAAATAATGCTGTCTGAATTCTGGAACAGCAACTTTAAAACCACATATCTCAATACTCTGAAACTTTTTGGAGGTGAAACCAAAGAGAGGTAAAATACTAGGATGTCTAGTATTTTATGTCCAAATTTTAGGACAAATCCAGCTTTTTAGAGAAAGTTGTGCCTTTTGGAAGTAGGGCTGTTCACTGTTGTGATAGCACCATTTTCTTAAAACAAAACCATATTTCGAGAGGCATAACTTTTTCTAGAGAAGCGAAAATACTCTAGAACTTAAACTGGGTGAAAGATGGGTAAGTCTAGTTCCACTACACCAAAATTTAGGAGAATCCATCCAAAGATAGATTTTATATGATTTTTCTAAATTGGTTATTGCTTGCTGTTTTTTCTGAAGTGTACTAAATCAGTAGCTAATTTTTAAAAAATTATACAAAATTAAATTCTTAGAATGCAGTTGCAAAACCAAAACCAAAGTACACTTTAGGATTCCTATTTAAAGTAAATAATAATATATTAGGGTTTCTTTTGCCCCATTTTTTATATGTATAATATATTAGGTATATGTATAACATGTTATATCTCTTATATTTGCATATGATCTAATCTCTTGAAATTTTACTTGGCAACGAATAGATTGAAACTTTTGGTTGATGCTTTCAAGAAGACTTTGTCAAAACAAAAATAATAGTGTCATGACAAGGTAAAATACACACTTTTCATGAATCTTTTCATATTATGATTATGGCAAGCTATTAATTCATGTGTAAATCCACTTTGCTTGTTTTGTTATTTTTGAAGTTGCAATTTGACTTTTCAAGTATAGTTGAATGAGTGATTTTTAGTAGTGAGAAGATTAAGATGTTAATTAATTTTTTCTTATTGCACTTTATTCAAATCATAATTATTCTTCTATATAATTATGCAATATAATTTTGAGGATTTTAATGAAATTTAAGATGTTCATCATGGTGGTTTATTGGCAAAGATGAGTTGAGAATCAAATCCTAGTGCACTTCTTAGCAAGGCATTCGGTCTTTTGTGTAGATATAGGATTGAACAAGAACTTGGAACTAAAATAAAGCAAATTCTTCCACACATTGACCAGATATGACAGGATGTTGTATGAAAATTGGAGTTTTTTGGACCCTCAGTTTGACTGCTTTTTCATTATTAGGACCTTTAGAAAGAGTTTAATATTAGTCTTTTAACTGACAGATATTTTGCTGGGTCCAGTTTGGGTTTCCCTTATTTTCATTTTCAGATATGTTTGTTGCTAACATTAGTACTATAGTTTCTTTTTTTCTTTTTGTGTTTTTTATTTTCAGTGGATGATGGTTTAGGGGGTGTACCTTATATACCTTGTTATGAATAAAGGGATCCCTATATATTCTACTGTGTGGTTATCATTATAGGTTCTTTTGGAGTTTTTAGACATTTGTTATTCATATTATGTTTTATAATTTACTTACCATTTGTTTTTTCGTTATTCATATGATCATACTTGCAAATTATCCGTGAAGTGTATTGTGGAGCTTTCCATGTGGTTGCTTTATTCGAGAAAGGCCTAGTACAAGCTTGGAGTGATTCAATGACATTTCTTAATTCTCTTCTTAGAAATTCATTTTTGTGTATGTTTGTAAATTTCATGTACATTGTCGCCATGTATAGAGATGACATGGCTAATTTGGGTTTGAATTTTATTAATGTAATACTAATTTTTATTAATTTTTTAAAATGACATTCACGTATTTTTGTCAATATATTTTTATTATTTTTGGAGTGTAGTAGAGTGCATGTAAAAGAAAATAATAATTTTTTTGAATTTAATAAGGATATAGCCACGCTTTAAAAGCGTGGCAATAGGTTCATTTCTAGGTACGTTTAAAACTGTAGCCTTATCTTTTTCTATTGGCACGCTTTTAAAGTGTACCCAAAACCAACCTTCTGGGCACGCTTTAAAAGTGTGGCGATATGCAAACTTTTCGGTACGCTTTCAAAATGTAGCAATAGGTTAACACCTATGGCCATGCTTTTAAGCATGGCAAGAGATATAAGCGTGGCAAAAAAGAAAGCGTGTCGATAGATCCACAAAAGCATGCCGATAGAGCAACCGGCACGCTGGTGGATATGACCCTTTTAAAAGCGTACCGATAGCTCAAAAGGCGTGGCGAAAAATTATCGGCACGCTTTTTAGCACTTTTTGGCATGCTTTAAAAGCGTGGCTGATAAACCACTATTTCATGGTTTATCTTGTGCTAAATTGAGTGATTTTTATCAGTTCTTCATACACTTATTCATGTAATTTGCATGTTTTACATTTGCCTTCCTACTTCTGTTATGTGATTGAAAACTTGCTTCCTAAGCCTTTAAACTGTCAATTTTTAATTCCCCTTTATACCATTTGATGCCGTGATCTGTGTGTTAAGTGTTTTCAAACTTTATAGGGCAGGAATGGCTTGGAGGATAGAAAGAGAGCTTGCAAAAAATGGAAGGAACACAAGAAACCAAGGAGCTGACCAGTGAGGATCGACGCGCACGCACAGCTCACGTGTGCGCGTGACTTAGAGCTTTTCATAGCGACGCGCACGCGTAACTGACGCGTACACGTGAGACGCACAGAAGATCATCGACACGTACGCGTGACTGACGCGTACGCGTGACGTGCGTAATACTCTGCAACTGCAGAAAATGCTGGGGGCGTTTTTGGGCTGAGTTTGGACCTATTTTCGGCCCAGAAACACAGACTAGAGCCAGGAGACAGCAGAGACTCAAGGGACATTCTCATTCACTAGTTTTTAGTTTTAGTTTTTGGATCTTGGAGAGAATATACTACTTCCTTTAGGGTTCTTCATATTCATAGATTTTCTAGTTTTATGCTTTTGGATTGGATATTGAGAAGAGTTACTACCTCTGTTGAAGTCTTTATCATTATAGTTTGTTTTCTTATTCCCTTACTCTTTTAATTCCGATTTACTTTGTTCAGAGTTACATATGGATATCTTCGATTTTGGAATTTATTAATGCAAAGAGTATTTTCTATTTAATTTCATCATTTGTTTGATTATCTCCAATTAATTATTTAATTTTAATTACTATGTCTTCTTTCTACTCCTTTTACATGTATGCGAAAATGGCATCCATGACAATGGAGTAGGCTTCCAACTTGACTTTGGAGTTGATTAATAGGTGAACCTTGAGTTGGAATACTCAAGAGTTAATTTGTAATTGGAAGTTGTTGGCTGACTCTCTCGTCACTAACGCTAGTCCTTCCCAAGGGAGAGGAGTAGGACTTGTGAATCAGAGTTGGCTCAATTACTTGACTTTCCTTTATTCGGTAAAGGTTAACTAAGTAGAAACAACAACCTCTTACTATTAACCTTGGAAAAATCCAACAAGGATAGAACTTTTAATTAATGTTCTCCTAGTCAAGGCTTTTTATTTTAATTACATAAAACCTCTCGTTAATTTCCATTGCTTTAATTTATAATCATTTATTTTTCCATTCTCCAATTCTAAAATTTCTCAGAAAATTTCTGACCAATAAATTGCACTCTTTTGTCAACTCGTTGGGAGACGACCTGGGAATTCTACTCCCAGTATTTTATTCTTAAATTGTGACAACATTAAGAACTATACTTGCAACGTTATTTCCATTGTAACATTATTTTCGTCGGTTAAGAATTATACTTGCAACGTTATTTCCATTGTAAATTCTTAATCGGCAATTTTCTGCTCGTCAGTGGCAGAAAATTTATTTTCGTGTAGTGTAACCTACACCAATTAATTTTCTCTTTCGTGTCCATTAATTGAATAATGGTCCATGGTAGAACAGAAAATATAAAATTCTAAAACGGGCATGTATTCCCAATGGGATCAATTGTACGTATTAATAGTTGTCCATCCTATAACATTTGAAGCTACAAAAATACTTGTTCTCTGAAATAGGCTCCTATGATGCTATCCTTGCTTCACTTGTAGTGGTAGAGCATTTGAAGCAATGCTGGTAGCACCATTGTGTTCTGTAGTGCCATACTCCTCACTCTTCTCGTTCAGGTTATATGGTGCTGAATTCATCACCCTGCAAGCATACAAAGTGTGCCATCACAATCACATCAATAATTTCATCCAATCTTGGTCTGTGTGTTTATACTAACCTCTCCTTGCGCTTCTCTAGAAAATGAGCCAAG
Organism: Arachis hypogaea; assembly: GCF_003086295.3. NCBI lineage: Eukaryota > Viridiplantae > Streptophyta > Magnoliopsida > Fabales > Fabaceae > Arachis > Arachis hypogaea. The sequence continues at coordinate 19,029,755 of NC_092042.1, forward strand.
GATGCTTTACGAGTCTGTGGCACAGCTGCATGACAGATAGCTAAAATCAATAAATCAAGACTGCAGATTGATTTCCCGAGTCAATATGTAATTTGCAAATGAAATTTCAAAACAAGATGTAAAACTAAAGAAACATCAAATCAAGAGTATGAGAAATAATATTGCCTGGCTTTTATAACCAAAACTATATAATAATCATAAAAAATTGATTTATATTCAGGTCAGATTTCTTAGCATCTCTCACCTGGCTGCGTCAAGCCGTCAACCAAGGCGGTTTTAATAATAACCTTCAGTGGATCAATAATTCCAGCTTTAACCATATTAACTTATTCACCTGATCATGAGAAAGAAAAAGTTAATAGGAGAATTAGTGATATTGCTTGACTTTATCTTTTGACATGTAAACATCAATGAAAAATAAAACAAGACTAACCTTTTGCTGTATCATACTTAAGATTAGGGATGTTCTATTCCAATAGTTTGCCAACAACAACAGCACCCTCAACTCCTGCATTAGTTGCTATTGTGTGCACAAGAGTCTGGGATTTTTTTTATTCAGTTAGTAGTATATGTTAAATTAAATTGAATCTGATAACAACTTTAACAGATAAAAGGTAGGAATTAAATAAAACTAAAAAATTAAGGAAGAGAACCACACACCCAATCTAATCTAATATAATCTTAATAGTAATCGCTACTACTCCTACTACAACTAAGTTACCTTAGGTACATGCACAAGATAGAGAAGTGCAGGTTGTCCACGAACTTCATCAAGGCTGATTTCACTAAGAACTTTCTCTTCATTGATATGCTTTGGCAATGGAAGCTGAAGCAATATATCTGATTGCATACATTTTTTGCCTTAAACATGAGCTAAAAATAAAAGCTTGGAATGGTAACAAGTAACATAAATCTAATACCGTGAACATCAGGGTTTGACATTGAGCTGGTGAACTTGCTTAATCAAATCGGATTCAGAAACTTGTTTAGGAAGGTCAATGTCGAAGGACTTAATCCCTAATTCAGCACATGCCTTTCATTTCATTCCCACATAACTCTATGAGTCCTTCCTGTTCCCTATCACCACCGCCAGCCTCGGAACCTACAACAACACCATCACATTACATTATTCTAATTCCCAATTTTGATTAGGTTAGATTGAGATTGGGATTCGGATTGAGTACCTTGTCGTACTTTTGAGAGGGAGCGCACTTCCTCCGCAATCTCATATCTGATAGTTTGCGCCACCGCCTTGCCGTCGATGATGAAGCGACAGCAGCGCGAGTGTGACAGAGCAACGACGGGCACGGGAGCAGCGGAGCGACGACAAGCGCTATGGCAGCGGAGCGATGATGGGCGTTGCGGCAGTGGAGCCACGACAACGCAGTGGCAGCAGAGAGAAGATGGCGCGGCGGCAGCAAAGAGGGAAAGTTGGTGAAATAGTGGAGGTGAAATGGAGAAGGCACATATTGGGGTTAGTTAATTTTTTAGGTAAAATGTAAGCGGGGAATTGAGTGAAATGAGGGACGCGGGAAGTAAAGGCGGGGTGATTTTTTGTTGATAAAAATCGACAATAAATTTGTCAATTTAAGTTAAAATAAAAATCAACATTCTAGTCGTCTATTTTATATAATAAATCTATACCATTTCTTTAATTTCAAAAAGAGATCTCCATCGTTTAATATTATTGATGACAGAAGCTGTCGATATTATAATTATTAAAATAGACGACTTGTGTGCGATTTAAAAAAAAAATTAACCCACTATTCCGTCAACAATGTGACGATAAAAAGGAGGGTGTTAGAAGGTTATCAAAACAAAAGACGACCTGGTTGTCGATTTTAATATTTTATTTCTAATCATGTCTTTTTTATTTTATCGACGACAAACTGTCGAGAAATATCGACAAAAAATCTTACCGTTGATTTTTGGTGTCGATAATTACACTATTTCTTGTAGTATTATTAATTATCAATTTGGGTTTAATGACGAAGAGTTAAATATTTTATTTTATTAGACCTTCTAATTAGAGTTTAATAGAAACTAATTTAAAAATATTCTATAATTATGTTATGTATATACTAAAATTTAATTACCAATCAATTATTACATATAGAAATATATTTGGTTCTCATAAAATTTTTTAATTATGACACTGTAAATAAATTTAATTATTTGTTTATTGCATGTTTGATTATTCAATTATATGACATATTTAATTATTATAATAATTAATTATTTAATTAAAAAATATAAATATATACAAATATATAATAATTAATTTAATGAGTGTTTGTTAGTATCCATAGATATTTTTTAACATATTTTTTAATTTTAATACGCAAGTTATTAAATAGGAAATCATGCTAACGAAGTTCTTGGTTATTGCATCTACCATGCATTGGTTGATTAAATCCATCATATCATCTACCAGTTAGTACAATCCAAATTCTCAACTGTTTCATATATTGGAGTAGTAATTCATTGCAAATGTATGTGTATATGTGTGCGTGTCTCTATATACTGGATTAATTCGATGCAAATGTACGTGTATACTACATACGCTACAAAGTTATTGTTTTTGTCTTAAGTTAAATTTTAACTTTTATTAAAAAATTTAACCATAGATTAAATAATATAATTCAAAACAAAAATAATAAAGTCATATTACTGATGATATATAGTAAATAGTAAATAACATAAAATAATTGATTTAACTTATTATCAGAACACATAATTGTTTTCCTTGTATATATTTGAACATCGATCCTTGTTAATAGATCCATGCAATAGAGTAAAAAACTTGGCAATAGTATGCAGATTATTAAATAGGAATTCATGCAACCGAAATTCTTGGTTACATTTATCTACTAATTTTTTGTATGATTATGAAAAGTGTCCATTAGGATTTCAGTGTCCGGTTAGGACTTTACATTCAAATTCAATTTTCTTCCCACCACAACCACATCTGCTCTCATCTTTCAATCGCACCATACCCAATGAATCATAGAATCACTAATATGAATCCGGGCGGAGGAAGAAGACGTGATCCTGATATAGGAAGGGAGAGAAGGACGAGGATGATCTGATACAATCGGCAGAGGAGGACATCTAAAAAGGAGTGGAGGCGTGTTCAAAGAGTCTGATATATAGGTAGATTGTTCACAGACAAAAAGGTTCGGCTGGAACAATGGATAATGTTCTAAGGGCGATATGGGAGAGTCCAGCAGGATTTTGGGCAGTAATAAGAGAAGATAACAAATTTCAATTTTTTTTATGATGAGTTAGACGCTTTAAGAATTGAGTGTGGTGCTCCGTAGCTTTTCAAAGATTTTGTACTTCATGTGCAAAAGTGGTCTAATCTGAAAAGTTCGGAGGAAGAAGAGATTCAATCATTTCCTGTTTTGGTGCAATTCTGGGGTAAGTATACCATAAATTCAAGACATTGGAGGTCTGATGGAAGATAGGGAAGCAGCTGGGAGATACTATAGATGTTAGGCTCTTCTCCTAAACGCTAGAATTTTATGGAATGGGGATGGAAAGGTGAAGGATTCGATTCGAATAGCTGGACCTAATAAGGTGATGACGGAGGTGGGGCTGAGATATGAAAGACTTGGAATTTTCTGTATCTATTGTGCAAAGCTTGGGCATGAAACCGGGAACTGCCATGATTTTATTGTGGATTTGAATGTAGGACAAATTCAGCAAGATTGCATATGTGATTGGGTGAAGGCAGATTAAGTTGGGAAGCGAATTAATACGAGGGAGAACAACAGTGCGGATAATGCTAAATAATGCAAGAAAAATGCTAAGTACTGTCGGAATTACCGTCAGATTTAGCGTCGAGTTATATCGGCATATTTATGGTCGGAAGAGATTTTCTGTCACTAAAATTGAGGATAATTGTTGGTGCGAAAATATAACTCAACGGCACCAACATGTTACCGTCGAATTTTCTGTCAGTATAATCCCCCAGTATAACGGTTTAATGAAACGCATTGTTTTGGTGATTTAACGTCAGAAAAAACCGACGGTAAATGTGGGTTAAAATTCAAATGAAGAACCCCTCCTCTTCACTTGTCCAAACACACACACATTCTCTCTCTCTCTCTCTCTCTCTCTCTCTCTCTCTCTCTCTCTCTCTCTCTCTCTCTCTCTCTCTCTCCTCGTGTTCTCTCTCCGTAGCCGTCAAGTGATCACTGTCACCACCGTCGGAACCTCGCCGAGACCTCGTCGTCGTCGTCAGTGCCGCTTCTGTCACCACCACGTTAAAGAGACTCTGCAGCCACTATAATTGGATTTATTGTTAGTATATATGGTTATTTTATTTTTACTTATTAATTTGTGATTTTAGTATTTTGTTAGGGTTTAGTTTAAATTAATGGTTAAATTTGTTTAATGAATTGTGTGACTAGTATTTGTTGTGTTAATTTAATGGATGCAATAATTAAATAATGTTAGAGTAGATTATGTAAGGTGAGAATAAGAGTGCTTGAGTTGTTGAAAGATTTTAGTTGAGTTTAGTGAATGAGTTTCTTTCAATTGCATTAAATTTTTGTCACTTATTTTTGTCATACCTCTTGTTAGTTTGGTGAAACTAGAATTATGTTTTAATTAATTGGAATAATGAATTTTACTTATTCTTTCAAATTAGTTTCTGATTTAGTTTCAATTTGTGAATTTAATATGTTATCTTTTTTATTAGGGTGATCTATTTTTTCTGAGATCAGTTGGAGTTTGCTTTTTTATTGTTTGTGCAGTAATATTTCATTTTGGTTTTCTATTTTTGAATATAATGAATTATTTAAATTTTATGTTGAACTTACTTTTCCTAGGATAGAATTTTAGGACGGAAGTGGGAGAAGTTCACGTAGTGGTGCCTTCTCAAAATCCTTGTTTGTTGGAAAATCGTGGAGTTATAGAGGGTTGCGCACTAGAACAATTAGGATTTGATGTTTTATTAAATGCGTGTATGTTATAATTTATGCCTGCAGCTGTTTCCTATGTGAAAACTACTATATTTATTTGAGGAATGTCTCAGAATTAAGGAGAAGTTCTGCTGAAGTATCATTTAAATTGTTTAAAATATGTTTCGTTTGTCAGAAAATGACAATTGTATTCGGCGAGAAATTCTAATTATAGGGTACACTCTGTTGAATTTTCTAAAAATTTTAATAATTTGTGTTGTTCGTTGAATTCTAGGGTATAAGAGAGATAACGTTGGCCGGGGGTTTAAAACCTGTATTCTTTGAGGGGGTTGACGCGTTTGTCACGTATGTCTTCAGCATGGAACTGTTTAGGTCTGAAGGAGTATCTAAGTGTCTGTGTCAAAAGTGTTGGCTGATAAGTGGTTAGGACCTGCGGACATAATGCTTCACCTCTACCGTAACGGGTTCAAGGATGGGTAGTGGATGTGGATGGAACATGGAGAAGTGGACGAACATGGAATTAACCAGTTTGTCTCTAATTTGAATAGGCTCGATTGTTAATCAACGAGGGTTCGGGCAATGAGAGACCTAAACATGGATGAAATGACTTGGGAGACTAACCAAGAGAGATACAACGAGATGTTGTGTGATTCCACAGGTGATACGAAATCGGAAGAGGTTGAAGAAGAGCCTAATCCGGAGGCGAAGGGATTTTATCATCTGTTAGAATCTGCTAGGAAACCTTTGTATAAGGGATGCGTTCATTCGAAGTTGTCTGCATGTGTTAGAATAATGAGTATTAAGTCGGTGTCAGATCATACCCAAGAGTCTTTTGATAAGTGGGCCACTCTTTGCAACGAATTGGTACCTGTTGGGTCCACTGGCATCCTCCGAAACCATTATGAAGCAAAGAAGCTAGTTTCAAAATTTGGTCTAAATACGGTAAAAATTGGTTATTGTTTGAATGATTGTATGTTGTACTACAAGACGGATGCAAACCTAACTAAATGCAGATTTTGAAGATCCCCGAGGTTCCAAGTCGAGAGAGAACAGCTTGATAAACGCCGGTAAAAGAGAATTCCAATGAAACTAACGGATGCACTACTTGCCCTTATCCCTAGGCTGAAATGATTTTATGCATCGATGAGTTCTGCCCCTCACAAGACCTGACATAGTAACAACAAGAGAGATGATAGAATCATGACGCACCCGTCACATGGAGAAACTTGAAAGCATTTTGATCGGGTCCATTCTACATTTGCAAGCGAGTCCAAAAACGTTAGACTAGCTTAATGCTCTAACGGGTTCGCACCAAATTTCAATTTTGGTAACGTGTACTCTTGTTGCCCTATAGTCGTGACACCTTATAACCTGAATCCTGAAATGTGCTTGAAGAACCCATATATGTTTTTAACTTGCATCATACCTGGTCCAAGCAATCCAAAAGCCAAAATATATGTCTTCTTGTAGCTCTTGGCAGATGAGTCAAAGGAGTTATGAATCTATGGTGTAGAAATTATGATACTTCGAAGAAGATAAACTTCCAACTGCAGGCTACATTGATGTGGACCATTAACGACTTTCCTGCATACATCATGATTTTAGGTTGGTCCAATCAAGACAGAATGGCATGTCCCATTTGTATGGAGGATACAGAGGCATTTTGGTTGCAGAATGGCGGTAGGAATTCGTGGTTTAATTGCCATTGAAGATTATTCAACATGGATGATCCTTTTTGGCGCAATGTAACACCCTCACTATTAGAGCGTCATGCTTCTGGCTGTGCCACTCTGATAACTTGGATATTACAACGACTCTAAACATATTTAATACTAAAATAGGAGCCTGTTTAAAACTTAAAACTACATAACCTTCCAAAATAACGTTTTCGTTGAGGACATAAACATGTATATACATACAGACCAGATATAATACTTTATAATTATATATATACATAACAATAACTTACAACCATATATATCACAAATTCTTATCCCTCTTAAAAAATTGGTAAAGATAAAGGCGAGGTAAAAAAATAATAAATAAGATAATACAAAAATATCGAAGAAACAGAAAATGAAATAACTCTTCTAAAACTTCGTCGCCCATATCCCGAAAAGGAAAAATCTATAGGGGAGTGAGAACATCGTCTTTGCTAGTTCTCACTATAGGGTTACAGAAATGCTATAAAAAGATACGTAAAATAAAACTATATTTAAAGTACAGAGATCATTGCTTGTCTTATGTATCTTCTCAAATACCAAGGTTCACATTCAAAATCCAAAAATCCTTTTTAAAAGAGAACATAGTTAATTCCTCGAAATAAAAAACCTTTTTCCTTTCTTGTAAAATCTTAAAAGTTTCTTAGACAGTATGAATGACCAACATGTCCCAAGCATAGGTTCAATTAAGTCTATGCTGTAAGAGTTTGATTTTCATACTTTACTAGACCACAAACATGAAAGTAGTTTCCTACGCAGTATAAATGATCATCCTGTTCCAAGCATAGGTTCATTAAGTCTATGCTGAACCTGTCAGATACTTTATACAAAACTAGACCTCAAACATACCAACCATGGCCTCGGGCCCATCCAATCCAACACGACCCCCGGCCCAAACAAATCAATCATCAACCAAACCAACCAATCAAACATAAGCACAATTAATGTAGTTCAAGCACAATCAAGAGGAATTACAACAAGTATAACAGTTAGCAGTTAACATAAATAATCACATAGGCAAACTAATTACAATATGCACACCCAAACAATGTCACATAGATGCAAATGATGCATGCATGTCCTGCTGGCCATGAGCTCACGTGTTGGTTATGTTGTCAGACCCGACTCGAATAAGTAGAATTAAACTACCATCCTTATCCGTAGGTTTCATAAACAAGCAGGATTAAACCACCATCCTTGCTCGGAACACGCAAGCGGGATTAAACCACCGTCCTTGCCTCCACAGTAAAACTTGATGGAGATGGGATTTGCGCCGATTCGGAATTTCTCAAAAAAAAGAGTCACTTCGTCGGTAGCATAGTCCAAACTAGCAATTAAATCCCATCAATCAAAGTTTAATTTTCAAATACAAATAACCGAGAGTAGTTAAATCTCGGGTCGTTCTCCCTAGGAACTAATGACCAAGAGCACACAATTTTGGTTGTGAAAAGCAAAGGGGTTTTCAATAGTGAGGCAAACGATTAAAGGAATTAAAGAACGATCAAAATTGCAATTAATAAACTAATAAAGGAATAAAAGAACTATGTATCTAATATAGACAAGTAATGCTTTAAAATGATGAAAATGTAGTTCAAAATATAAATGGAAGCCTTGACTTGGGATAAGTTATGGCATTCCTTCCTTGCCATAACCACAACTATGATAATTATGATGGATTAATCTCACCTAGTCAACCCTTAACATCGAAGAGTAAGTCAAGTGAGCATAATTGTTATTAATCCATAAATCCTAGCTAACTTACTAATTACCTTAGTAAAACGCTAGCGTTAGTGGAAACAATAACAACTAACAACCCAAGAATTATCACTAAATGTCGGACATTATGACTCTAGCATTACATATACTCGTTTTTCCAAGCCAAGGAGTGAAAATCTACCTCATAATCAAAATTGACATTTCATCAAATACATGGTAGGCATATTCACAAAACATGGCAAAATTGTAAAAATACTCAAAACTATGAACAACCAAAGATCAAAATCAACAAAGGTAACTCAATAAATATATAAAAATTACTAAATATCAAATTCATTAACAAAAACTCAAAATTGCAAAACAATGTATATATTGACAAAGTGCATTAAAATATAAGAAAGTGTAGAACAAGTAGTGCAATAAAGGAGAAAATTAAGAAATACTTACAATGAAAATAAGCAAGGATCTAAAATCAAAATTGGAGAAATGAAAAATTGTAGATAAACCCTAATTAAACCTTAGGAAAATTGAGAGAAAACCTAAGCTAAAATTATCCTAAACTACCCTAACTATGTTGTATAATGTATGGTATAATGTGTGTGTGCTAGCCCTCCTTATATGCTTCAAAACCCTTCAGAAATGGTCCTGGAAACCTCCCAATTCGTGAGCCACGTGACTTTTTAATGAAGTCACGCGCAGAGACTTGTGTGTATCAACAGGTGTGTGCATATGCACACATGCTGATTTCCTTCCTGTGCGTACACACAAGGTGATGTGCGTACGCACACATGGCTGTGTACTTCTCCTTTGTTTTCTTTATGTTTTCTCCCAATTGCATGCTTCTCTTCCACTCTTATCAAGCCATTCCAAACTATTACACCTGAAATCACTCATCAAAATATCAAGGTATCAAATAGAATGCAAATGGAATAAAATTGAATAAATCAAGCACAAAAGAGCATGTTTTCACATTCAAGCACAATTTAAGAGGAAAACTCAAAAGCATGCTGTTAAAGGGAATAAATGTAGGTTTGCATGATGAAATCTACTCAATTTTAACAAAAAATTACCATCAAATATGGATTCATCAGCGGGATTAAACCACAATCCTTACTGGACACACAAAACAATATATAAGCGGGATCACACCACCGTCCTTGCTAAATAACTTATCAATACGTGAGCGGGATAAAACCACCATCCTCACTACAGGCGGGATAAAACCACCATCTCTGCACAACGGTTTACGCACTGAGCAAGCGGGATGATACCACCATCTTTGTCAGGCCGGAAACCCTCATCATATTCTCAGTAATATCCACAATCAATCGCGCTCAACTTCTTATTTCATTAATCATTCTTGGCCCACTTATTTCAAATAACAAACGTATTAAAGAACCATTTTTTCTCAAATCAATTTCCTTTCTCAACAAAGTCACTTTTTGCAACATCTTTTGAAAGCTCCTAAACGACTTCAAAACCATGCCAAATTCAAAATCTCTTCTGGACTACTCAAAATTATTCATTTTCAAACCATTCGCTCAATTACTTTAAAATCAAAAGTTATTAATTAAAATTCACGGCAAAGTCTCAAGACTTTAGGGGAAAAACAACCGACCTCATTTCTATAAATTTAGTAAAGATTCTTAAAAATCATTGTTTCCTTAATTTGAGTTATTCAAAGAAAGTTTCTAAACCAAATCATGTGAATTAAAAATTCCAAACCAAGTTAAAATCCAAAACCAATCTCAATTTCATTCTTAAAACTAATTCTTTCAACCTTTTCCAAAAATATCACAAAACGACATCATTCGATCAAAGTTCATTTTCTTGTAAATTCATTAAAGCTCCTCTAAACAAATTCCTTAAGTCCAATTCAAGACATAAACCCTTTTTATAGATAAAATCGATCTTAGGACATAATACTTTTCTTAAGTGATTTAAAATTATAAAGTAATTCTTTTTCTGAATAAATTGAACTCAAGACATATGTTTTTCTACATTAAATTAAATTCGAAACATACTATTTTCTTAATAAATCAAATAATACGATTTCTTAAATTCAAACTTTCTAAATAACTTTTCAAACAAAGTTTCAGATTTTATAGAAAATTTGGTAGCACCTCCCCTAAAACTTGGACTTTGCCACCCTTTTCGGGTCCCAACCAAACCAATCCTCAACTCTTTCCAACAAGTTCAAGACCAAATTAGTTTCCAATAAAACCAACTCCAGACTTTTAAATATCAAAATAATTTCAAATCAAACCAATCAAAAATCTCTATTTTAACAAAATTAGATATTATTTCAATCAAGCAGACAACCATATTCATCGAAGACAAATCAGACAATGCATAAGACTTACATAATCACCAGAAAAGCATTTCGCTCGTCATAACAATTTATAAAAATTCCACTTTAAATTAAATTAGTTTTATAAAAACCCTACCCCGACAAGCCAAAATCATAAACCAAACGCGTCAACGGAACTCTTTTCTCTCAGTCTGAAACCAACAGCAACCACAAACTCTGCCCCTGATCACTTTCGCAATAATCACAGCAACTCAAAAGCAACATACAACACTCAGAACATGACCCTACATTACCAGAACCTTAGAGTTTATAACCAAACATAACAGAATACTAACGCGAGGATTCCAGAAAATAAATACTTACTGTAATAAGAAGAACGAAATAGCAGCGGTCTTTGAACTGATATGGCGGCAGCCCCGGCAGCCACCCCAAGCGACAACAGCGACCTGAACAACATGCAGCGACGATGAAGTTTCCAAAGATTCAACGGAAAGAAAAACCAACTTAAAACCCTTACCGGCAGTGGATCTCTGTGGCGGCAGTGGCGTTCCCCGCAGCAAAGGCGCGGCGGCCATGGTAGCAGCAGTAGCGGCGACGGCGAGGCACTAACGGTGGCGACAGAAATGGCGAGGAACGGCGGATCTGACAACGGATCTAAGAGCAATGCGAGTTTCCTCTCTTCTTCACGAATGGCGACGGCGTCTGGCAGTGGGGGAGGACGAATGGCAGCGGTGAGCATGAACGACGACGACCCAGGCTTCACAGACGACAACTGGACCGTGCGGTTTCCTCCTCTTTCGCGGCCTTCTCTCTCGCCTTAGTTCTGACCCGCGACGGTGTCGGCTTCACGAGGAGCAGCAGTGGCAGCGGGCTTCCTCCATGCCTGCGAGTACGACGGCAGCGATGCGGTGACGCAATGGTGGCGCCAACTGGGTGGTGGCGCAGACAGCACCCCCCTCTCTTCCTCTCCTTCTCCTCGGTGGTCCCCTTCCCCGTTTTCCTTTCTTCTTTCTTTTTCTTTTCTGCGTGTGTGTGTGTGTGATGGTGAGAAGGAAGGGTGGCTAGGGTTTGACTTAGAAAAAGGGGAGAAAGTGCGTGTTAATAAAATTAGGGTTTGGATAAAAACCTTAATTTATTTCAAATACAATTAATCAAAATTGCCTTTAATTATCTACAATAAAATAATTTCTAAAATTAAAAATTGTAAATAAATATATGATTTGAGATTAGTTTAAAATAGGACTTTTCAAAAGTTCTGTGTCTTGCATTCAACCCACCTTATAAAAATTTTTGCCTTCAAAAATTAAAGCAATAAAAAAGGTAATACATAGTCTTAGCACTCTACTTTTTAAATACCTTTTTGAAAAATAAGAAATCTTGCCATACATATATAAATGTTCAAATACCAAATAATCATAAGATTTAAATATAAGGGTAAAGTATGGTGTAAGGTGGAAGACACAAGATAGGTTTGATGCAAAAAGGTTATATGGTTTCAAGACTTTACAAAAACTTGAAGGAACAAAATAGGGGTAGTTAATGTGGCAAAAGGCTACAAAATAGGTTGGTATTAAAACAACGGATATATCGTTCACTCACAGATCTCACACCCACTTCCGAACTTCAACTTTCCAACTCCATCAATCACTTCACAACTCCATAACCAGTCACAAGCCTAACCTCTGCAAACCCTTTTCACGAGAACCGAAACTCCCACAATTTCACATAACGTTGCACACTTACCATTTCACCTTCCATATCCACAAACTACATCTTAAAGAACTAACACATCATATTACTATACCTAATGTAACACTCTAACTACCAAAGCTCACGCTTCCGGCTGCGCAACTCTGATAGTTCAGACATTACGACGACTCTTATACTATTTAATACTAAAAATACGAGTCTATTTAAAATTTTAAACCGCGAAACCGCTCCCATAAATACTTTTGCTATACAACGTACATCCATACGTATCATACAACTTACAGAAACTCATAAAGAGTACATCTATATATATATATATATATTACAAGCATTACTCAATACAATTCCTATCCCTCTTACAAAAAATAACAAGATAAAGGCGAGGGTACAATAATCCATAACTAAAACAATACAGAGCATCACGACAATATATAAATGAACTCTTCGTGACTTCTGCGCCCATATCCTGAAAAGGGAGAAAATGTAGGTGGTGAGAACATCATCCTCGAAAGGGTTCTCAGTAGAGGATTTTTTGGGAATTACTGTAATAGGATACGTGAAGATAAACCGTACCAGTGATTAATAACCGACTTATGCCTCCTTTCAAAAACAACAGTTTACAATAAAACTAAAGTCGAAAATCTTTTCTGAAAGAGGAACCGTTCAATTCTCAAAACATTAAAAGCCTTTCAAAAAAATTTATCTATACTGAACCAAAATAGCCTTTCATATATTTTATTCCAAACAAGAAACACAAAACCAGAATCAAACATCGGTTCATCTCATTCCAACCATGGCCCTTGGCCCAAACAATCCAACCATCAACCAATCACCACAGTCCAACAGAGTCTCAGTAGCAAACACGAATAGGAAGATGCAAGCACAAACAAACAGTTATTGCAAGTAGAATAATTAGCAGTTAATCACATAGGCAAACCAAGTACAATATGCATACCCAAACAATGTCACATACATGCATATGATGCATGCCTATCCTAGTGGCTAATGATATCATCTGTCGGTTATATAACCAACCCGACATGTCCTGGTAGCTAACCATGGTCAAAAACACCCATCGCAGAGCAACTAGGTTTGAGCTACAACCCCATTGCTACTACCCGCTCAACCCAGAGCCAGTGGAATAACCACTACTGTGGCTACTACCCAGGCGGGTGTTTAAAAGCTCAACCTAGAGCGAGTGGAATCACCACTACTACCGCTACTACCCAGGAGTCACAGTCTCTGACCTGGAGCAAGTGAGACGAACCACAACCCTTGCTACTACCCAGGTATCTCAAGCATATAGTCATTCAGTCCCAGCCATGGATCAACATCCATCTCAGTCATCCGGCTTAAATTCATAATTCATAGTCAGCCATACGGCCTATAACTCATTCGGCAATCAGCCATCAATCAATATCATACACAGCCATTTCAGCTCACGAGTCAATCCAGAACCAGCCAATATTCATAATCATAAATAGCCATTCCGGCACATAACAAAACAACACTTCCATCATTCAACATCATCAAATTCATAAAACTGGCATTTAAGCCATAAATCACTTTTCTCAAGCCATTTCACTTTGAAATCAAGTTTCAACTGTTTTCAACCTTGGCTTTAAAGATCTCATTTCTCAAATCATCTCAAGCTCATAAGCCACTTTTACTCAAGGCAAATTTCCCTTTTAAAAACAATGCCACTCTCGGTATCCTCTTTCCAAAACTTCCATAATCATGGCAAGTTAAAGATTTATTTCAAAGTATTCAAAATCACCCATCCAACAATAGGATTTTATAACAAAAGTTTCTCGGCAGAGTCCCAAGTCTTTAGGGAAGGTCAACCTATATCAATTCCTTAAAATTCATTAAAACTCTTAAAATCATAGATTCTCGGTTCAAGTAAATAAAACTGAATTTATTATGAAACCGACCATACAAAATCACAAGTTCCAACCCGGTCCAAAAATCAACTCATTTGAAACGGAACCGGTTCATTTGAATCAAACCACTTTCAAGTTTCTTTTTGGAACCCATTTTTCTAACTCTTCCAAAATGCCTCAAACTTAATTACTCAATCAAAAGTCTAGATTCCTTTAAATTCACTAAAAGTTCCTTTTTATATTGAAATCAATATTAGAGCATCATTCTTTCCTTCAGTGATTCAAACGGTAAAAATAGTTCATTTCTAAATAAGCCGAACTCAACGCATAAAGTTCATTAAATAAATTAAGCTTGAAAACATAAATATTCTCTTAATAAATCAAATAATACAATTTCTCAAATCCAACCCTTTTTAAATAACTTTTCAAACAAGACTAGGATTTTGTAGAAATTTTGGTAGCACCTCCCCTAAAACTTGGACTTTTGCCACCTGGTTCGGGTCCCAACTAAACCGTTTTTCATTCCTTTTCAACAGCTCAAAACTAGAAATCAATCCAAAAGCAAGCTAAATCCAACAGTCGCCTCAGTGGCATATCTCAAGGAAACCATTTCAAAATCAACTCAATATCAACCGATTTAACTCATTCCCAAGCTTTAAAGAATCGGTTCAGCAACAAATCATTTATCGAAACCAAATCAATTAAAGCAACCCAGGCTGAATTTCAAGAGTATTCTATCTTTCACATCATCAAAATAATTGACTCAATTCAAACAAATCCTCAACAGATTAAACTCATATTTTAAAATCTTTAAAGAATCAACTTCAAAACATTACATTTCACAAAGCCGCACAACAATTCATCCAAACAAACATTCATAAGCTTTCGAGACAATCAAATAATACAAAAGGCCGATACAATCACCAAATACACATTTTCTCACATCAGTATCCATATGTAATAATTCCAATACATAAAGTATAGTTTTGGAAAGCGCCCCTACCTCAAAATGCAAATTCCATAATCCAACGTCTCACAGAGTCCTTTCCGCCTCAACTTGAAATCACAGGCAACCAAAACCTCAGCTCCCAGCCACTTTCGCAATAACCATAGCAACACTACTCGCAACATATAATAACTGAAACTCAATCGTATAGAAATTAATGCCACAAACCTCAGTGTATGATAATAGAACAGTAACTAAAGGGCTTTCAAATCGAAAACGCTTACCGAACCGAAGGAGGAACGGTTGAACCGACACCGCGGCGGTCTCTAAACCGGCTCGGCGGCAGCCCGGCAGCCACTTCAAGCGGTAGTGGCAACGAATTCCAATCATGACGACTGAAACCAACATCCAGTGACCATAGTATTCTCGGAATTCAAAAAGATAGAGGCTAATGACAAGACCCTTACCGGCAGGATTTTTTGGCGACGACTGAAGTAGCCAAAAGCTCCAGCGGCGGTCCTGGAAGTCCCAGAACCATCTCCAGCGGTCAGAATCACAGAGATGCAACTCACTTCTCCGGCAGTGACACCGGCGGCGGCCTGAACCCCTTGACAGCATCAGAACAGCTGGCGATGACCAGGGACGCGATGAACACCGCGACAGCCACAGTAGCAGCAGCGTCGCAGCAGCGGACCCCTCTTCACAGCGACCCAGCGGTGGCGGTTCTGGAGGAACGGCGATGGCAGCTCAGCAACGGCAGTGACAGCAGCGCCGCCTTCCCCTCGCGCGAGCACGCGCGCTCCCTCTTTCTCGCGTCGGGCTCCTGCATCGCATCCCTCACGTCCGCAGTCCTGGGTTTGGCGCGGCTTAATGACGATTGATGGTGACTCCCAGATTTCCATTGACGGCGAGGTGCGTGGCCAAACAGCGCCTTCTTCCTCTCCCCTGCGCGCTCCCTTCGCGCACGAGCTCTCCCTCTCGCCGTTGCGATTCTCCTCAGGCGACGGAATGAGGTGGTGGTTGATAGAGCCATGATTGGGCAGGGGCGACGGCACGGTTATGGCGACGAAGCTCCTCGCGGTTCCGGCGACAAGGAGGACGGCGTCTCCCTCCCCTCTGAACCCTTCGTCTCTCAAATCCCCCTTTCAGCTTCTCTTCTTTTTCATTACAGCGTTGCTGCTGCTTCTGATTGTGTTGCGTTAGTGTGAATAGAAGGAGGAAGGGAAGCAGGTTGAGTGCGGCGGCTGGGTTGGGAAGGATTAGGGTTTCACTTTTAAAAGTTAGGGTTAGGGGCATTTTTGTAAATTCAAATAAAAATATGGGTAATATGATAATTAGGAACAAATTTTAATCCAACAAAATTAATGTATGAAAATATTATTTGCTCATCAATTTTACAAATTATTTTCAATAAAATGTCCCAACCAAATAATTAGAAATAATATACTTAATTTCTTCATTTTCCAAAATAGCAATATTAATATTTAAAATATTAATTACTTAGTCCAAATCATATAAAATTCTTATTATTTCACAACTACCAACTTTATAATTCAAATATAGAAAATAATCCAATAATTATAAAATTGGATAATAATCATACGTATTCCAAATTCAATAAATCACAACTTGCCTTAATTATCTTTAATAAAGAAATTTCTGAAATTAAAGCTACAGAAACACTGAATTTGAAATTAGCTAATGATAGCCCTTTTTTCAGAAGTTCTGGGTCTTACACCTAAAGATCGCACGTGACATCAAAACAATTCTCGAGTTTACTCAAAAGAGTACTAAACCATAGAAAAGGACAAGTGATGACAAGGACAAAATCCACAAGAACTTGAAAAGATTGTTGGGATCACAAGAAATCAAGGATATACAAGGAATGAAGAATGCCGAAAAGAAAATCACTTTGGCAACCTCAAGAATGACACCTAAATCAAAGAAGTCCGATAGGAACGATAAAAAGAAAGGTAGTGCAGTAGTTTGAACAAAATCAAGCTAAGTCAAAGAAGTATAAGGTTTACAAAAGAAGAATCTCTAAAACAAAAGACAAAGCTTACAAGACTCAAGAGTAGGATTAACAATACTTTCGAATGTATTCCTCATAAAGAGTGAATTTTTTTTTTCAAAAACTATTTCACGTTTTCAAAGGAAATGTGCACAACAAATACTTTGTAAAAGAATAACAAAAGTATAATTGTGGCATTACGTTAATACAATTTCATATTGAAATAGATTATGTAGAGTTCTAAAACAAGATGAACACCAGTTTGGCTAAAAGCAAAATATTTACTCAAATATTCAGAAAGATAGTTAAGTGCACAACTTAACCAAAAGTAGGCATAAAACTAAAAAAAAATCAAGTTGCCTTACGTCAAAATAATTTCTAAGTTAAAGACTAAAAAGGTGAGGTTTGAAAAATAAAAGTCGATTAGGTTAAGGCCAAATCAATTTCCCGAAAATTCCAAAAGACATTTAGGTACTCAATCAAATAAAGGTATACAATGAAATCGTGACAAGGTTGGAAGAAAATCAAATGTTTGTTCAAAAATCCTTAATGTTTATATTCAAACAAGCGTGTATAAAAGTTATAGCAAAGATGGAAGAAAAAGTTAAGCTCTATTCAGAAAAGAAAATTAAAGGTAAAAATTTGCTTATAAGTCAGTAAAGGAAATAAATGGTGCGTTGCAAACAGACAGGTTTCTGCTAAATAAGGAAGCTTTTCACAACTTCATTTAAAATAGTGCGTGCCAACTTTAAAACAACTTTGTCAAACAAAGGTCAACTGGAATAAAGGCGAAAATCCTTTCTTTCAAGAATTTTAAAAAATACCTAAGTACATAATCAAGTAAAGATATGCATAAGAACTGTAGTAAAGTTATTAGAAAAGTCAAGTTGTATTTAAAATAAATATATTTCCGCAAACCAGTAAAAGAACAGGCGAGGTATTAGAAATAAATAGCTTTTAAATTGCATAAGGAATATTCAAAATTTTATATATATAAGTGTAAGCGAATCAAAAGCGATTTTTATAAAAATTTGAAAATTGGTTGTAAATACAGTCAAATAAGAGAAAAACTGAATTACAATTTCTTTAAAAAGGAACCTAGAATAAGAACTTAAAAAGGCACACTGCATCAAGACAAGTTCAAAAGCATATCGAAAAATACATGAATCAAAAGGAAGAGTTTAAATAGAGAAAGACATATACACCAAGAATTTCAAACAGGTATATGTAATTAGGATCAAACAAGAATGCATATGAACAGAGGAATAGGGTTGGAAAATCAAACTACTGCTCAAACGAAATAGCAAACAAGAACTTCAACATAGACTATGTTGAAGTTCTAGTTATATAAATTCTTGCACGTTTTCTGAAAATCACAGGGTGTACGTGCGCACAAAGGTGTGCGTACGCACAAGTAAGAGTGTGGCCCCTGTTCCGAGCACACGCACAGCAGTGTGCATGCGCACACATACCAGAACTTACAATTTTTGCAACATCACAAAAATCAAATTTCTAACACCAACTTCCAATGATCATATCTTTTTCTACAAAATTCTAATTTTCACATGCATCATTTGCATCTATGTGACATTGTTTGGATGTGCATATTGTAATTAGTTTGTCTATGTGAATACTTATGTTAACTGCTAACTGTTATACTTGTTGTAATTGCTCTTGATTGTGCTTGAACTACATTAATTGTGATTGTGTTTGATTGGTTGGTTTGTGATGAATTGGTTGGTGATTAAGTTGTTTGGGCCGGGGGCCGTGTTGGATTAGATGGGCCTGAGGCCGTGGTTGGTATGTTTGAGATCTAGTTCTGTATAAAGTATCTGACTGGTTCAGCATAGACTTAATGAACCTATGCTTGGAATAGGATGGTCATTTATACCGTGAAGGTAACTGCTATCATGTTTGTGGTCTAGTAAAATATGAAAAATCAAACTCGTACAGCATAGACTTAATTGAACCTATGCTTGGGACATGTTTGTCATTCATATTGTCCAGAAATTTTCTAAGATTTTACAAGAAAGGAAAAAGGTTTTTGATTTTGAGGAATTAACTAAGTTCTCCTTTAAAAAGGATTTTTGAATTTTGAATGTGAACCTTGGTATTTGAGAAGATACATAAGACGAGCAATGATCACTATACTTTAAAAATAGTTTTATTTTACATGTCTTTTTATAGTATTTCTATAACGCTATAGTCGGAACCATCGAGGACGATATTCTCACTCCCCTACAGGTATTTCCTTTTCAGAATATGGGTGACGAAGTTTCAGAAGAGTTATTTCATTTTCTGTTTCTTTGATATTTTTGTATTATTTTAGTTATTATATTTTTCCCTCGCCTTTATCTTTACCAATTTTGTAAGAGGGATATGAATTTATGATATGTATAGTTGTAAGTTATTGTTATGTATATATATAATTATAATGTATTGTATCTGGTCTGTATGTATATACATGTTTATGTCCTCAACGAAAAAGTTGTTTTGGAAGGTTATACGGTTTTAAGTTTTAAACAGACTCCTATTTTAGTATTAACTATGTTTAGAGTCATCTTAATATCCAAGCTATCAGAGTAGCGCAGGTAGAAGCGTGACGCTCTGATAGTGAGGGTGTTACACGCAAAAGGGACTCATTCAGAAAAAAATAAAACTGATCAAGAAGAGGCACCTGCAAGGTTGGGTGGTAGGCAAATTTGGCAACGTGTCAGTAGAATCCCAAGGATAATTGATTCTGAGACCTGCAAAATATGGCAGGAAGCATAATTGGACTAAACAAAGTATATTTTGGGAGTTGACTTATTAGAAAGACAACTTGGTTCGACATTGTCTTGATGTGATGCACATTGAAAAAACGTGTTTGATAATATCATGCACACAGTAATAGACGATGAGTGAACAAAGGTCTATGATAAGGCTAGGTTAGTGATGAGCGGATAATTTATACGCTTTTTGGCATTGTTTTTAGGTAGTTTTTAGTAAGTTTGAGCTACTTTTAGGGATGTTTTCATTAGTTTTTATGTTAAATTCACATTTCTGGACTTTACTATGAGTTTGTGTGTTTTTCTGTGATTTCAGGTAAATTCTGGCTGAAATTGAGGGACTTGAGCAAAACTCTGAAAAAGGCTGACAAAAGGACTGCTGATGCTGTTGGAATCTGACCTCCCTGCACTCGAAATAGATTTTCTGGAGCTACAGAACTCCAAATGGCACGCTCTCAACGGCGTTGGAAAGTAGACATCCAGAGCTTTCCAGCAATATATAATAGTCCATACTTTATTCGGAAATTGACGACGTAACTTGGCGTTGAACGCCAAGTACATGCTGCTGTCTGGAGTTAAACGCCAGAAACACGTCATGATCTGGAGTTGAACGCCCAAAACACGTTATAACTTGGAGTTCAACTCCAAGAAAAGCCTCAGCTCGTGGATAGATCATGCTCAGCCCAAACATACACCAAGTGGGCCCTGGAAGTGGATTTATGCATCAATTACTTACTCATGTAAACCCTAGTAGCTAGTTTATTATAAATAGGACTTTTTACTAGTGTATTTGATCATCTTGGGACGATTAGTTCTCAGATCATGGGGGCGGGCCATTCGGCCATGCCTGAACCTTTCACTTATGTATTTTCAACAGTGGAGTTTCTGCACACCATAGATTAAGGGTGTGGAGCTCTGCTGTACCTCAAGTTTCAATACAATTACTATTACTTTCTATTCAATTCTCTTTTATTCTTATTCCAAGATATACGTTGCACTTAACTTTGATGAATGTGATGATCCGTGACACTCATCATCACTCTCACCTATGAATGCGCGTGACTGACAACCACTTCCGTTCTACTCTTGGCCGAGCGCATATCTCTTAGATTCCCCAACAGAATCTTCGTGGTATAAGCTAGAATTGATGGCGGCATTCATGAGAATCCGGAAAGTCTAAACCTTGTCTGTGGTATTCCGAGTAGGATTCTGGGATTGAATGACTGTGACGAGCTTCAAACTCCTGAAGGCTGGGCGTGATGACAAGCACAAAAGAATCAAGGGATTCTATTCCAACCTGATTGAGAACCGACAGATGATTAGCCGTGCTGTGACAGAGCATAGGAACATTTTTACTGAGAGGATGGGATGTAGCCATTGACAACGGTGATGCCCTACATACAGCTTGCCATGGAAAGGAGTAGGAAGGATTGGATGGCTATAATAGGAAAGTAGAGATTCAAGAGGAGCACAGCATCTCCATACACTTATCTGAAATTTCCACTATTGATTTACATAAGTATTTCTATCCCTTTTATTTTCTATTAATCATATTTGATTTTCTAAATTCCATAATTTTATCCTCCTGACTGGGATTTACAAGATGACCATAGCTTGCTTCATACCAACAATCTCTGTGGGATCGACCCTTACTCACGTAAGGTATTACTTGGACGACCCAGTGCACTTGCTGGTTAGTTGTGCGAAGTTGTGAAGAATGTATGTAAGCCATGGTATTGTGCACCAAGTTTTTGGAGCCATTACCGGGGATTATTCGAGTTGTGTGAAAGTATAAATCACAATTTCGTCCACCAAGTTTTTGGCGCCGTTGCCGAGGATTGTTCGAGTATGGACAACTGACAGTTCATCTTGTTGCTCAGATTAGGTAATTTTTATTTTATTAAAAAAAAAATTTCGAAAATCTTTTCAAAATCTTCTCCCTATTTTCGAAAATTATTCAAAAAATTTTTTAATATGCATTCTAGAGTTTCATGAAGCATGTTGAAGCCTGGCTGGCTGTAAAGCCATGTCTAAATTCTTTTGGACTGATGCTTCAAAACCATCTTCATAGAGGCAAGCTAATTTGATTATTGGCTGTATGCTAAAGCTTGGCTGGCCATTGGCCATGTCTAGTGTTTTGGACCGGGGCTTTCACAAAAGCTTGGCTGGCTATTAAGCCATGTCTAATTCCTGGACTGGAGCTTTAAACTAACATTGCGAAGATTCCTGGAATTCATATTAAAAATTTTTGAATTTCTTATTTTATTTTTCCTATATATTTTACGAAAAAAATCAAATAAAATACAAAAAAATTAGAAAATCATAAAAATAAAAAATATTTTGTGTTTCTTGTTTGAGTCTTGTGTCAAGTCATAAGTTTGGTGTCAATTGCATGTTCATCTTTTTCTTGCATAAAATTTTCGAAAAAATTCATGCATTCATAGTGTTCATCATGATCTTCAAGTTGTTCTTGATGAACTTTCTTGTTTGATCTTCATATTTTCTTGTTTTGTGTTGTATGGTGTTTTTCATATGCATTCTTGCATTCATAGAGTCTAAACATGAAAAATTTCTAAGTTTGGTGTCTTGCATGTTTTCTTTACATTGAAAATTTTTCAAAAATATGTTCTTGATGTTTATCATGATCTTCAAAGTGTTCTTGGTGTTCATCTTGACATTCATAGTGTTTTTGCATGCATCATGTGTTTTGATCCAAAATTTTCATGCATTGAGTATTTTTAGTGTTTTTCTCTCTCATCAAAAAAAATTTCAAAAATAAAAAAAAAATATATCTTATCTTTTTAAATCTTATCTTTTTAAAATCTTTTTCAAAAATCATATCTTTTCCATCTTTTCATCATTTTCGAAAATTTCAAAAATCTTTTTCAAAATATTTTCAAAATCTTTTTCTTATCTTTACATCATATTTTCGAAAATTGCATCAAAAATTAATGTTTTGATTCAAAAATTTCAAGTTTGTTACTTTTTTGTTAAGAAAGATTCAAATTTTAAGTTCTAGAATCATATCTTGTGATTTCTTGTGAGTCAAGTCATTAATTGTGATTTTAAAATTCAAATCTTTTTCAAAACTAAATTCAATCTTATCTTTTTAAAACCATATCTTTTTAAATCATATCTTTTATATCATATTTTTTTCAAAATTTTATCTTTTTCAAAAAAATTTTAAAATATCTTTTCTAACTTCTTATCTTCTTATCTTTTCAAAATTGATTTTAATATTTTTTTTCAACTAACTAATTAACTTTTTGTTTGTTTCTTATCTTTTTCAAAACCACCTAACTACTTTTCCCTCTCTAATTTTCGAAAATACCTCCCTCTTTTTCAAAAAATTCTTTTTAATTAATTAATTATTTCAAATTTTAGTTTTAATTTTCGAAAATTACTAAACCCATTTTTCAAAATTATTTTCGAATTTCTCTCCCCCTCATCTCTTTCTATTTATTTTATTTATTTACTAACACTTTTCTTCACCTCTCTTCATCTCCAATCACTGCCTCTATCCTCACCATTGTGATTGGATTCTCCACTTTTATTCCTTTCTTCTTCTACTAACAATAAGGAACCTCTTTACTGTGACATAGAGGATTCCTCTTTCTTTTCTTGTTCTCTTCTTCCCTATATGAGCAGGAGCAAGGACAAGAACATTCTTATTGAAGCAGATCATGAACCTAAAAGGACTCTGAAGAGGAAGTCAAGAGAAACTAAAAAATCAACAATTCAGAGAAACCTCAAAAAAAAAAGAAGAAAAAAAAAGACAAAAAGGAAAGACAAAAAGTTTCCACCTCCGAGTCATGGGAGATGGAAAGACTCATCTAAAGGTTCTATAGCTCAGTGGTAGAATATTTTGACTGCAAATCAAGAAATTCCTGAGATATCTCAGGGGATACATGTTCCTCCACATAATTATTGGAAGCAACTAAGGATAGGAACACCAAAATCACTAGGGATCATGCAATAGAAGCAAGGAAGAGACATAAAGGAGCTCAAAAAGCACCATTGGATCTTCAAGAAGGCGCCACCCTCACTCAGGTGGACTCATTCCTTGTTCTAAAATTTTTTCCCTACTTTTCGTTTTTTATATGTTTATCTATTACATGATCATTAGTATGTAGTAACTATGTCTTAAAGCTATGAATAAATTCTATAAATCCTTCACCTCTCTTAAATAAAAAAATTTTGTTTTAATTCAAAAGAACAAGAAGTACATAAATTTCGAATTTATCCTTGAATTTAGTTTAATTATATTGATGTGGTGACAATACTTCTTGCTTTCTGAATGAATGCTTAAACAGTGCATATTTTTGATCTTGTTGTTTATGAATGTTAAAATTGTTGGCTCTTAAAAGAATGATGAACAAGGAGAAATGTTATTGACAATCTGAAAAATCATGAATTTGATTCTTGAAGCAAGAAAAAGCAGTGAATGGCGAAAAAAATTAAAAAAATTAATTGACGAAAAAAAAATATTTTGAAAAAAAAAAGAGAAAAAGCAAGCAGAAAAAGCCAATAGCCCTTAAAACCAAAAGGCAAGGGTAAAAAGGATCCAAAGCAAAAGAGTGTGCTTAAGAGCTCTGGACACCACTAACTGGGGACTCTAGCAAAGCTGAGTCACAATCTGAAAAGGTTTACCCAGTTATGTGTCTGTGGCATTTATGTATCCAGTGGTAATACTGGAAAACAAAATGCTTAGGGCCACGGCCAAGACTCAAAAAGTAGCTGTGTTCAAGAATCAACATACTTAACTAGGAAAGTCAATAACACTATCCAAAATTCTAAGTTCCCAGAGACGCCAATCACTCTGAACTTCAAAGGAAAAAGTGAGATGCCAAAACTGTTCAGAAGCAAAAAGCTACAAGTCCCGCTCATCTAATTATAATTAATATTCATTGATATTCTGGAATTTATAGTATATTCTCTTCTTTTTATCCTATTTGATTTTCAGTTGCTTGGGGACAAGCAACAATTTAAGTTTGGTGTTGTGATGAGCGGATAATTTATACGCTTTTTGGCATTGTTTTTAGGTAGTTTTTAGTAAGTTTGAGCTACTTTTAGGGATGTTTTCATTAGTTTTTATGTTAAATTCACATTTCTGGACTTTACTATGAGTTTGTGTGTTTTTCTATGATTTCAGGTAAATTCTGGCTGAAATTGAGGGACTTGAGCAAAACTCTGAAAAAGGCTGACAAAAGGACTGCTGATGCTGTTGGAATTTGACCTCCCTGCACTCGAAATGGATTTTCTGGAGCTACAGAACTCCAAATGGCGCGCTCTCAACGGCGTTGAAAGGTAGACATCCAGAGCTTTCCAGCAATATATAATAGTTTATACTTTATTCGGAAATTGACGACGTAAATTGGCGTTGAACGCCAAGTACATGCTGCTGTCTGGAGTTAAACGCCAGAAACACGTCATGATCTGGAGTTGAACGCCCAAAACACGTTATAACTTGGAGTTCAACTCCAAGAAAAGCCTCAGCTCGTGGATAGATCATGCTCAGCCCAAACATACACCAAGTGGGCCCTGGAAGTGGATTTATGCATCAATTACTTACTCATGTAAACCCTAGTAGCTAGTTTATTATAAATAGGACTTTTTACTAGTGTATTTGATCATCTTGGGACGATTAGTTCTCAGATCATGGGGGCGGGCCATTCGGCCATGCCTGAACCTTTCACTTATGTATTTTCAACAGTGGAGTTTCTGCACACCATAGATTAAGGGTGTGGAGCTCTGCTGTACCTCAAGTTTCAATACAATTACTATTACTTTCTATTCAATTCTCTTTTATTCTTATTCCAAGATATACGTTGCACTTAACTTTGATGAATGTGATGATCCGTGACACTCATCATCATTCTCACCTATGAATGCGCGTGACTGACAACCACTTCCGTTCTACTCTTGGCAGGGCGCATATCTCTTAGATTCTCCAACAGAATCTTCGTGGTATAAGCTAGAATTGATGGCGGCATTCATGAGAATCCGGAAAGTCTAAACCTTGTCTGTGGTATTCCGAGTAGGATTCTGGGATTGAATGACTGTGACGAGCTTCAAACTCCTGAAGGCTGGGCGTGATGACAAGCGCAAAAGAATCAAGGGATTCTATTCCAACCTGATTGAGAACCGACAGATGATTAGCCGTGCTGTGACAGAGCATAGGAACGTTTTCACTGAGAGGATGGGATGTAGCCATTGACAACGGTGATGCCCTACATACAGCTTGCCATGGAAAGGAGTAGGAAGGATTGGATGGCTATAATAGGAAAGTAGAGATTCAAGAGGAGCACAGCATCTCCATACACTTATCTGAAATTTCCACTATTGATTTACATAAGTATTTCTATCCCTTTTATTTTCTATTAATCATATTTGATTTTCTAAATTCCATAATTTTATCCTCCTGACTGGGATTTACAAGATGACCATAGCTTGCTTCATACCAACAATCTCCGTGGGATCGACCCTTACTCACGTAAGGTATTACTTGGACGACCCAGTGCACTTGCTGGTTAGTTGTGCGAAGTTGTGAAGAATGTATGTAAGCCATGGTATTGTGCACCAAGTTTTTGGAGCCATTACCGGGGATTATTCGAGTTGTGTGAAAGTATAAATCACAATTTCGTCCACCAGTTAGACTTGGTGGACATTTATAGACGACCAGATTTAAACTTAAAGAGACTTGATAATAGATAGCTCAACAACTCTCACCAAGATAATTCACCACAGATGCTCTATCTTTTCTCCCATGGAAGCAAATCAAATATAGATATTAAGTTCCCTATCAATGACCTCCACCAAATACACTATTATACATTCATTCCGAAGAGTGATCTTCTCTGGACCTAATATATGTTGTGGTTACGAACACCAAAATGGGAAAAACTTCTCACCTAAATGCTCGTCCAAATAGAAAGGAAAATCTTCGTTGACCGACTTTACTTTCAAAAACATTTTCTTAAAATATTTGAAAGACAACTTATAGATTTTGAAAACCAAAAATTTAGGATCACAATTCATATTCATCCAAACCCCCTTCCAAACCCCTTTAGCATGAAACAAAGAGAAAAATAACTCAAGAGAAGGTCTTATTTTCAGAATTTCTATTAAATTTCAAAACATCTCACAAAAGCCCAACCATTCGGATAGAGTTGAGATGGAGCACAATTTAGTTGTTTCAAAACATCAATTTGAGAGCCGTAAAAGGCAGTTTCACATGTAGTTCTTCAAGAACACAACTACGCATGTAAAAAAAATCAAAGCCGATTTTTTTATGAAAAATACAATCAGCCCTAGTACATGGAAGCAACTTAATTCTCATACCAGAACCCCTCCTAACTATTTTTGAAACATCAATCTCAGCCACACTATCCGTGTCCATAAAAAGAGAACCTCAAATTTTTACATCCTCACTAACCTAATTGTAAGAACCATCATCAACATTTTCTAGTTTTCCTTTTTTCTTTTTCTTACCCATATTTTTTTTAAAGAAAAATGGTAAAAGAAGATGAAAAAATCAGAACCAAAAAATGAGAGAAAAATTGATCTTTTTTACTCATGTTTCACTCTTGCCAAATGTCTTTAATCAAATTGAAGTTGTTTTAATGAAAACCATCAAAATTCCAAATACATATACAAACCAGTTCACTTCCATATCTTTAATAACAACTATTGTTTCTATCAAAATCAACGGTTCTCACCCACCTTAGAAATTAGAGCGCGAGTTAATACCCATTTAATGATAAGATCACTTTTTTTATTTTTCTTTTTTCAAAAAAAACTTACACCTTGCCATTTAATTGTTTCACTCTTTACATTCTTTAAAATTTACTTTGATCAAAACAAGTTAGCTGGGAGCTCCACATGCCTGTCAAAATACTAAGTTATAACTCAATAAAAGCTCAACCAATTTTATCAAGATACCATTAGGTCAAATTTGGGGACTATAATATAACCGTTATACATTATAACTTGGCTATTAATATCATAGATCGGCTGTCAATAACAATCACTCAAGCAAAGACCAAAATGCTCAGATATGCTATTACTCTTCGTTTAAAGCATCGTTACTCGGAGACATAACTGTTACTCTTCATTTCAGATATAAAGGAAAGGGTAAGAAAAGATTGTTCAGATTAATACAATTTGCAAAGCCTATTATTCACTTACTGACTTGAACATCGGAGTGCTTTTTGCAGGTACCCATCCCCTTGTTCTTTCATTGCCAAAGTACAACTCATTCCGATGAAAAGCTTGCAAATATTCGTTGACAGACAAGCTATATAACGACCAACCTCCACAATATATATATATATATATATATATATATATATATATATATATATATATATATATATATATATTAAAGGTCCACAATCTAATATGATATGATTATTATATATTGTATTTTATTAAGTAACGTTATCATTTTATATTACATGAGCATTTTTTTATTTTTTATTACATAAGAAAATTGGTAACAATTTAGATTGTATTATACTCATATATTTTATAAAAATTTGATTTTGAAATAAAGTGATTGAATATTATATTACTAAAGTAGTCTTTTTGTAAAAAAAAATGATTTATTTTAGAACATTAGAAATATGATAATATATAATTCATATGAATATTAGTCATCTCAAAAGAAAGTATATACTTGACAGAGTTACATATATACGTATAAATGATATTTATATATTGGGTAAATGATTAAGAATAAATCCATATATACTTATTATTTATGCGAACAATAATCGGCCCAAAAAAAGTTTATTGTTTGCCAAAATAATGAATTAAACCTTATATTTATTTTCTATTTAATTATGTAACCATTAATCGACCCAAATGAAGGTTGGTGTTTGGCCAATTGATAGAAAATATATGCAGTAATAAATATATATAATTCTAAAGTTTTCATGTGAACAATGAGTCGATCTAAAGATAGGCTTATTGTTTAACAGAATTTTGTTGAGAATATTTAGTAAGTCACACTAAATGAATTTATGTGCGTGTAGTTTATACGAGTACATATCGGCTCAAAGAAAGTTCTGTACTTGGCCAAATTACATGCGTATTTGTAGTAATAAACATGTGATACTTATTTGGCTCCATGTAAACAATAAGTTTGTCCAAAGATAGACTTATTTTTTTTTTACAGGATTTATTATTAATGTTTGATTTCTATATTAAAAATACCACTTACAAATTAATATTTTTGTCCAAAAACTAAATATTAATGTTGTGCTAGGTATTTATGATGAGTTCACCATTATATAAATTTTATTTATATGATATATAGCTTATATAAATATATTATTTAGCTTTAAAGTTATATCTGGTAATGTTAGTCTATTTTTTAAATAGAATTTTTTTATAATTAGAAAAAGAGAGGCTTTCTGTCATTAGTAACTTATATTTTATGAAATTATTATCTCACATGGCCTTTTGAGATAAATGTGGTTGATGACTTCTATCAATTCAGTGGGAGTAAGTATATTTTATTATTCTTGTGTGTCAACGACATGCAGAATTACAAATAAAGTTATATACTCAACTCTAAGAGAGATAAGTATAGTCTCATTAGGTACCTCAAAAAAGTTATAAAGCTCAAGAGTGCATAAAGTTTATTATGCTTCAATAGTAATCTGATGGATAACAAAGTTGTACGCCTACCGTTATTATGTATTTTATTGGTATCTTTAGTAGATATTTGAGTTAGTTAAGAATAGATCACTAAATAGTAGATAAACAAATTTTATTATAGCAAAACATTACATGTTCACACATATAAAGTCAAAAACTAAACTTGGAGATCATTTGGTATTCAAATTCTGACTTTATTAGATGTCTAACTAATTTTGATCAACTACAGGTATGTTTATATGTTCATTGAAAGAGTTCTTTGAAAAGCTGTTAAGAAGACACCTATTACTCTTTTTACTAAAGTAATTGAATATAAATACTTTTTGAAGGCATCCATTTGAGTGACTACGAATACTTGTCACAAATTATTAAAAATAAATTTGAAAGACCACTTGCGTTATTTTGTGATAATGTTAGTAGTCTAATATTTTAAATTGTTATTAAATAAGAGAGTTCAGGCTGTTTAAGTGTCTACGAGCAAATTAGCACAAATTTCATGAATGCATGCAGATTTGGTTTATAAGAAATAAACACTCAAGATCTTTCGTTTGGATACTATTCATATCGGTGTCATATTATTTTATGATATATTATTTCAGTGAGAGTGTGCATTTGGATGCTCATAAGGTTTAGACAAATTTATGATACAAATACTTTTGTAGAAATAAAATATTCAGTTTTGTTTTCACTCTGACTCATGATCTCATATAATTTATTAAAGTTAGACTAGTTGAAAATAGACATGCACGAGATCATTTTCGCATGTGATTTCTAAATATGATTTATGTCATTAAGTATATTAGAATGGTGATTATCGTGGTTTCGTCACGACACTAATATGATAAAAGTTGCGATAATTCCATAACTAATATATGAGACAGACCAAATTATTAAAGTAATAAGGGAAATAGGATTCAGATGCGCGCATAAACTTTATAAGATGTAATTATCTCAGAAAAATATATATGTATAGCCCAAGTAGGAGATTGTTAGAAAATTATTATTCTTAATCTATTTATGGGTAATACATATATATTAGTTATAATCATAAATTAAGTTATTTCATATTAAATAACTTATATAATAGTGATATGATTTATCGTTATAAATACTAAATTGAATAAGTTTTAATTATTTTTTATTTAGAATTAAATAAAAATAAAATCAGATATTATTTTTAATTTTGGACTATAAATATTATTTTTATTTAGAGTTTAGAATTTAATAAGTCTCACACTCAAATATAAATAATGATTTCAGGTCAAGGTGTTAGTCTCTAACACACTAAAATTGTCTCTGTAATTTTTTTTCATCAAAGAGTTGTGATTCAGTCCTACTAAAAATATTAAAAATTTTGATTGAAAAATATCAAAAGAATCAAATTTTTTAATTATGCTCATAAATTTAAATATGTTTTTATATTTAAATATTTTTTTAATAATTTAATAAGAATCATTTTAGAGTTAAAATTTTTTAAGAATTTTCAACATGACAACCAAGTAAGGTCTCATGTTTAAAGGGTTGTCCTTAAGCAACAGTGCAGCATATACGAATCAATTAGAACATAACAAACTTCGAGGTCTTTGTCGGCGACATTCTTCGTAACGAAGAAGCCGGATTGGATCAAAATTCTCATCAAGCGTTGGATGAAGGAGGTTTTTGATGGGGGGATTATTAGGAGTGAAGCTATGAGTTTTGAGAATGGCATGGGTTGGCCATAATTGTTAATGGCTTCAAGAATGCCTAAATCAACAGCACATTTAAAGGAGATAGAATTTATGAAACTGAAAATGCGATTACATTCGTGGCTTTGAGCTTGAAGAAGTTTTGAAGCTTTATCTCCACTCTGGGATTCCATAAGGTTTTTTCTTATGTTATTGCTTAACGATATTATTTTCAGCCAAAAAGTTCATCGGACTATATATAAGGAAACACTGAAATCTTATAGGTGATGATTATAGTAGTTAAAAAGTAGTATTTAATTTATCAAAAAAATAAAAAATTAGTATAAAATTATAAAAAATTATAAGTAAATAATTTTTAAAAAATTAATTTTTATTATAAAAATAAATTAGATAAAAATTAAATACCAACTTACAAACACTATAGAATTAGCCAATGTGATATAAAACAATCTTAGCTTTTAAATAAGATTATTACAAACACTATAGAATTAGCCAATGTGATATAAAACAATCTTAGCTTTTAAATAAGATTATTGCATATTGTGGGTCCAGAATTATAATACTAGAGACCAAAATCTTGTAATTATTCTTTTCTTTCAAAATTTATAATGTTTTTAATTTTAATTTGTAATTATAATTAATTTATTATTATTTATAAAATTATTGTTTAAAAAATAAAAATAAATAAATTTATACTAAAATTATATTCAATAAAAGAGAGATCCATTTTTGTAATATTTTCTTAGGCTGTGTTTGATTTTAAAAATAAGACAAGACATAATATTATATAAGAACAAAATACAAAATATAGACACAAAAATTAGTATTTTTATATTTTATTTAATAATAAATTATAATAAATTATAAAAATTTTATTTATTTTTATTTTTCTATAAAAAAAATTTAAGAAAAAAATATAATGATAAAAAATATAATAATAAAAATTTGATAAAAATAATTAAAAAATAAAAAATAAATTATATTTTTTGTTAGTATTTTGTGTCTTTTTTAAAGATACAAAAATATACTAATTTAATATTTTTAGACATAATATCTTTGTTCATGTTTTATTTCATCCATTAAATATAATTTTGTGTTTCTGTCTTCATATCTCAATATCCAGCACATGTAAACAAACACAACTTTAAGTCCGCCTCTGGTCCAGCCAAGTGAAGCAACCATGGACGAGTGAAACATGCAAAAGCAAAAATTGGAATTTTCTCTTCGGTTCATAAGTAAAAAATTTGAAAAGAAAACAAAAGACTATAGAAATGATGTACAATATATTACCATACAACATTTGGAATCATCTATTATTTTTTCAAAAAGTTATTCTGAGTTTGAGTGTTTGACACACGAAAACAAATTTGGAATGATTTTCTTTGCCTCATTTCTATGGATAGCGAGAAAATTTCCTTCAATTTTTATGAGCGAAAGTGAATGGAGCAACCATCAAGAAGGCTCATGAGAGATAATAGTGTGTTCAATTAATGTTTAAAGAGTGGAAGGTGTGAGTTCATTTAAGGGACATAACAGAATTTATGAAACTGAAAATGTGATTCCATAGGTGGCTTTGAGCTTTTAGAAGTTTGGAAGCGTGATCTCCCCGCGTTTCCATATATATATATAGGCCATTGCTAGAATGCTGAAAAAGTTTTTTTTATCTGCTGGTGCTGAAAGTATTGTGGTAGTTTGAAGCAGAAGAAGCGTGGTTTTGTTGCCTTCAAAGTGTCCATATTTGCTGCCAAAACTGATGGTGATTAATTGGTGATGTATGTCGAAAATTTGCTTAGATGATAATAATGTTATGTAAATGATGTTAATTAAATTATTGGGCCTATTTTTGAGAGCCCAATAAGTATTGGAAGTCACATTTAAGTGTGACTGTTTTTTGTTGTGTTATTGAACAAAAAAGAAGTGAACATAATATGTGACACTGAAATTCGTTTTTTGTTTAACGTTTTAGAACATGAAATATTTTTTTGGACATAAACATGAAATTGGATCATAAAAATACTGTTATAATAATAATAAACAATAAAAATATAAAGCCAAAGAAAATAAATAATAACAATAATAATAGTTATAATATTAAAGAAAAAAAAAGAGAAGACAGGTCTAAAGTTAAAGATTTAGGATGCAAAGGGAGAAGGTGCCTTTTACTGTTCTATGTTGTTCAAAGCTCATGTTATTTTATTTTAAAATTTTGTTCTATGGATTAAAGAAAATTAATAACTTTTATTTTTCTGAAAAAAAAATATTTATTTAGATATTTAATTTTTCAAGTTTAATAAATTTTAATTTTTAAATTAAATAAATTGAAAATTTTAAATAGTAGTATTTTGAGTTTAAATATAACTGTTGAAAGTCTATATTAAATCGAGAAGCTATGTTTAAATTAAAAAAAATTTAAAAATAAGGTTTTTATGAATTTATTTAAATAGATATAATTCAAATTATAAAATTTTAAATTTTGATATTTGCATTAAAGAATTTGTTTAATAATTTAAATGGGATATTATTTAATTTTCAGTTAAGTAATAATGAATTAATTGTTACTTTGTTTTAAGAATAAATAATAGTTTGTGAATAATGGTTGGTGTTAAGTCTCACCTAGTTCTAGAAAGAAAATTTTGAACTCCTTCTAAGTTCTTCTTTTTGTTGTTTAAAATAGGTAGGGCTGGAAGTGAGTATTTGTGAGTCGAGGTTCATCAAGCTCAAGTGTGGCTCATAAAAATTGAGCTTGGCTCACAGCTCAACTCGTTAACAATGAAGCCGAATTCTTAAGCTGAAGCTCAACCCACCGAAAGCTCAGGAGCTGAGTCGAGCTCACGAGCTAGCTCAAATATATAATAGGAACTTAACCGATAATTCTATATCAATAAATTATAAGTTATATATTTTAAAGATATTTAAAAAGAATAATTTTATATATTATTTATTTTATGGAGCAAGTTTGGATGACAAGCCCACGAGTTTAGGTTATAGAGCTATTAACGAGTCGAGTTTGAGGTGGTTCATGAGCTGACTTGACTCACTTCCAGCCCTAAAAACTGGTAGAGAAAATCCAAAAAATGACAACTATTTGCTCCGTTATGGGGACTTGTAGTTAAAAAGTTTTTTGACAAATGAGGCCTAAAATGGTTGATAATTTTTTCATAAAGCTTTATCATTTAAGCACTACATTTTTCCATTCCACAAGTATCCAAAAAATATTATGTTTGTGTGTAAGTTATGTCAAAGTACTTTTTTTTCTAGCGATTTTTATTTCTCTCGTTCACTATAATATACAATAATAAATTTTTGTAAAACTACCTTTTGCATACTAAATCCTAAAAAAATCAGTTTCACCTCCGTAGTATCGGCCTAGTTTATTTGAACATTTTCTATTCTTATATGATACTATAGTAGGGTTTCTCCTAAGGTTAATACTCCGGTGCTGAAAGAAAATTTTTTTTCTGCATGTAATGAAATTAGATGGCCGTAGGGGAGTGTGATGCGTGTTGATGAGTGAGATCCACACGGAGACAACTTCTGCTGCAACAGTGGGTGGAGCGGAGATTGATTTGTTGTGATATGTGTTTATGTGACTCTATTAGATGTTGCTAACAAATAATTAAGGTAATGTGTTGAGAGATTTTTTTTGAATAAAGTGTTTGTCGGTCCCGATTGTTGGCTTTTCGTTTTCAAGGGTCTCCGACCTTCCTACATAAAAATCAGTTGGGGATATGAGAAAAGTTTCATGCAACCATAGTTAGATGGATACAGAATTAGATTTGAACTGGCACGGACCGAGTAATAATAATGAGGGGTATAGTTGTCAGAACCAAACTGGTGATCGAGCCAGTCAGATTATTTGGTCACTGCTTCGTTGGTTTAACCGGCAGCTCACTAGTTAGAGCCGTTGACTCAGTATTATATAAATAAAAATTAAAAATAGTCAAAAATGTAAAATTAAAACGTAAAATACATATTTTGACTAATATTTTAAAAATATCAAGTTATTTTAAAATAATATAGACCAGAAATAATAAGTATTTTGTTATTTTTACTATATTTTAAATATTTTTAATTTTTTTATATTAAAATAAGAATCATTTATAAATTTCAATAATTTATTAATTCATTTATATATATTACACTATTATATACTACAAGTATTTATCGAAAAAATAATACTCATAGATATTATATAATTATGAAAAGAAAAAAATTAGTAAGTTTATAATTGTTGTTTAATAAAAATATAATTAATTTAAGAATGAGAGAAATTATAACTAAAATTAAAATAAATTAGATAGAAATAAAATATATTCAATAAAAAATATCTATGTATATATTATAATTTGAAGATATATTAATAAGAATGATGACAGGCTGGTGGCTTTGAATGGCTGTATTTTTTTAGAGGGCAAGAATTTGAATCATATTTTTAACATGTTGGACCAGTGTAAGGTCCGATTTACGAGTTTTTTAGTCGAACCGGTCGATCCAATTCTGTTTTAATAACATTGTGACAGGGCACTTGTCCGCTGTGTTTTTAAGTTTTTTTCTAGTAAAAATAGTTTTATATTAAATGTGTACTCTCTTCAAACTTTAAATGACTCCGTTGGAAATTAATATCATTCAATCGAACAAAGTTTCAAATTTATGTTTTTTATTTCCTATAACTTTGACTATTATTTAAGTTGATAGAATTTAATTTTTGTGTTATTACTTGTTTATTTTCTTGAAACCTCTAATTTTTATGTTTTCAACCTTCTGTTTCTATTTTTTATCTAGTAGTCATCTTCTTTTCTTCTGAAGGTAAATTCCAAATCCTCCACATTTTTTTATATAGCTCAGTATAACTCAATATATCTTCCAATTTTATTGTTTTTCTTTTTTATTTTTCGATTACAAATTTTAATTCAAAAGTTTAGGTATAAATCTAATGCTTTACTCTCTTGATGACTTTGTGTGTTTTATTGTATTCTCAAACAAGTCATGCTTATTACTTGTTTTTTAGTTTTTGTTCTATTATATGTAACTATGTTGCATATAAAATTTTAAAATGAGTTGATTAATTTATTAATTTAGAATATATTTAATATTTTTGAAAATAGTAATGGCAAAAGATTTTAATTACAACACTAGTTAAATAAAGGGTTAACCACAAAAAATGCCTCCGAATTATTCAAACGCTGGCGGAAATGCACCCGAATTTTACCATCAACAGAAATCCGTTGAAATAATTTAAAAATACAACAACAATACCCAACGGTAAATATATATTTTTTAAAAGATGCCTTAGAGATTGAATTTTGATGCAATTCTTTATAACCATAATTAAAAAAATGAGATATTATTATTTTTAAAATTTGTCAATTTGTTTCTGAGTATATATTTTCTTGTGGTTTGTTAAAACTGTTATTAGTTGTTAACAAAAAAATTACAAAAAAAAATATGTACTCCACGAAAAATGACCAAATTTTATGGATAATAATATCTCATTTTTTTAATTATGTTTGTAAAAAATTATATCAAAATTAAATCTCTAATGTATTTTTTTAGAAATACATATTTAAATCTTGGATTTGTGTTTAAAAATTTTTTAAAAATTCGGAGTACACAAATTAGATGGTCCATTCACTTTATAATTGCCTCCTACACCATTTTTTTTTTCATATCTACATTAAAAAGTGTTTATTTGGTGGTTGGTTAGGTTTTATTTATTAAAGTTAACTGCATGTAATAAATCAAATTAATATTTTTAAAAAAATTTCCATACAAAGGCTAACATGTCTGGTCCATGATCATGTGGGATAAACTCTTCATATGCCTGTTTAGATATAGGGTGGAAACATAAGAAATTTAATAATATATATTTAAATAATGAATAACTTATTTTAACAATAAATTTAGTGAAATTTATTTGTGGGTAGTACAACACAGGTGATGTCAGGGGAGTTCTAGCCATTTAAAGGTCCTCCCTTTTCTTGAAACCAAGCTTGGACCCAAGGTCGAAATACGTTCATAATAAGATGGAATCAAGAAGGCACCGTTTTATGCTGTACGGTAAGGACGAATTCTTGGGATATACACGATGTAGGCAGATTGTAAGTGGCATGTCAATGGGTTTAAGGACTGTGAGTTCAAGGGGTTTGCCAATGCTGATGAGGCAGAGAGTTGGCTCCGTGCTGGGGTGTTTTGTTGGCACCACCACCCCACCCCCACCCCCACCGGAACCCCCATCACCCCCTCCACCGTCACCGCCACTGCTAGGAAGCTCAGCGATTGTGGGTGGTAGCTCTCTGTCGACTCAGCTGCATACAATGCAGGTACATTCTTGTCATCGTACACGGTTGGAAGTAGGCAGGGTTCATTCAAGACACGAAGCATCACTCAAAAGTAGATTCGAGTCCTTGGTAACACTTTGATTAGGCTACTGATGTTCATTGCTTTTAGTAATGTGCATGTCTGTTTTCGATGTTTCTGAGTGATCTACTGTGGTCCCTTTTGTTGCATTGCAGGTAAGGCGGGTGAAGGAGATACATTGGGGACTAATTTCATTATCACCGAAGACATGGGAGTGTATCTTATTTGGGTTTGTTTTCAATTACGTCTTGATTACCCGATCTTTACCATGTGTGAGTCGTACTCTCAAAATCGTGAGCATTTACATGGTTATTGGGTTGTGCTTCAGTCTGCAGAACATGGTCTCAACTGGGTAGTGAATGGATGTTTCTCGGAGGATGAGGCGGAAGCAAGGTAAGATGCTGCTTTTCAAATGCTGGAGAAGGTTTTGACAATGACGGGAAGAGAAATTTGTGATTATAACTTCAGAAA
The DNA here is from genome assembly GCF_003086295.3 of Arachis hypogaea. Classification (NCBI taxonomy): domain Eukaryota; kingdom Viridiplantae; phylum Streptophyta; class Magnoliopsida; order Fabales; family Fabaceae; genus Arachis; species Arachis hypogaea. The sequence goes on from NC_092042.1 coordinate 19,067,925, forward strand.
GGTTGGACCTTTGCAGCAGTGCGTTAAGGACCTAGAAAGACAGATTTCTACCCCTCCGTATCACATAATTCGGGAGCTCCAGGATGAGAATGAAAGGATGCGGTCTGAGCTGGAAATATTTCACGAGATGTTTGATGAGTAACCGTTGGACTTAGCTTAGGTTAGTTTACTTTGGATTGGATTTGGTTGGTTTGGTTTATGTTCTTAAGTATGTTTTAGTTGGCTTAATTAAGGTTGTTTGGTGTTTCATTTTGAAGTTGGGTGTGTTGTATAATTCATGTTTAAAGGCTAATTATGATTAAGTAAAGCTGATGTAAATTTGGGGACGACCTTCCGTTCATTTTGTTTGATATTTAAATATTTGTCATATCATCACTGGAATTCAAAGTTGAGCTGAATTGATGCTGAGACGTTTAGCTTCAATTACTTTTCCCCAAGAGTTCACTTCAGTAGCCATGTTGCTCTGTCTTTGATTTTTTAAAATAGCTTGTACTATTAGTTCAACCTCTAAGCTAAACTGGGGGATAGTAGACACCAGGATTCTAGCATAGATCCTTCGTTGATTTGGGTGAGAAGGGATTTTTTTTCCATGAGAAAATCTTGGGTCCATCAATTCTGCAACCCCTAAGAGGTAGGCCATACTTATTGAGACATTGAGTGTTGCGTATGTTTACAGTGACTAGTCTTGTCACCTTTCAACTCAGTTTTTATTAGAATGCTTGTTGATCACGGTGCCTGGTGGACGAAATTGTGATCACATCAATGTAGTATTTTTTTGTTGTTGTATGGAATCATTATTATGGCACTTATGTGTGGACACAACTCCGTTCAACTAACCAGCAAGTGTACTGGGTTGTCCAAATAATACCTTACGTGAGTAAGGGTCGATCCCACAGAGATTGTTGGTATGAAGCAAGCTATGGTCACCTTGTAAATCTCAGTTAGGCAGATTAAATCGGTTTATGGTGAGTTCAAAAATTAATAAATAAATAGAAAATAAAAAGGGATAGAAATACTTATGTAAAGCAATAGTGGGAATTTCAGATAAGTGTGTGAAGATGCTGTGCTCCTCTCGTATCTCTATTTTCTTATTACATTCATCCAATTCTTCCTACTCCTTTCCATGGCAAGCTGTATGTAGGGCATCACCGTTGTCAATGGCTACATCCCATCCTCTCAGTGAAAACGTTCCTATGCTCTGTCACAGCACGGCTAATCATCTGTCGGTTCTCAATCAGGTTGGAATAGAATCCCTTGATTCTTTTGCGCTTGTCATCACGCCCAGCCTTCAGGAGTTTGAAGCTCGTCACAGTCATTCAATCCCAGAATCCTACTCGGAATACCATAGACAAGGTTTAGACTTTCCGGATCCTCATGAATGCCGCCATCTATCTAGCTTATACCACGAAGATTCTGTTAGGGAATCTAAGAGATATGCGCCCGGCCTAGAGTAGAACGAAAGTGGTTGTCAGTCACGCGCGTTCATAGGTGAGAATGATGATGAGTGTCACGGATCATCATATTCATCAAAGTTAAGTGTAACGTATATCTTGGAATAAGAATAGAAGAGAATTGACTAGAAAGTAATAATAATTGTATTGAAACTTGAGGTACAGCAGAGCTCCACACCCTTAATCTATGGTGTGCAGAAACTCCACTGTTGAAAATACATAAGTAAAAGGTTCAGGCTTGGCCGAATGGCCAGCCCCCATGGTCTAAGGACTAGGCGTCCAGAGATGTCTAATACACTAGTAAAAAGTCCTATTTATAATAAACTAGCTACTAGGGTTTACATGAGTAAGTAATTGATGCATAAATCCACTTCCGGGGCCCACTTGGTGTATGCTTGGGCTGAGCTTGATCTATCCACGAGCTAAGGCTTTTCTTGGAGTTGAACTCCAAGTTATAATGTGTTTTGGGCGTTCAACTCCGGATCATGACGTTTTTCTGGCGTTTAACTCCAGACAGCAGCATGTACTTGGCGTTCAAAGCCAAGTTACGTCATCAATTTCCGAATAAAGTATGGACTATTATATATTGCTGGAAAGCTCTGGATGTCTGCTTTCCAACGCCGTTAAGAGCGCGCTAATTGGAGTTCTGTAGCACCAGAAAATCCATTTCGAGTACAGGGAGGTCAGATTCCAACAGCATCAGCAGTCCTTTTGTCAGCCTTTTTCAGAGTTTTGCTCAAGTCCCTCAATTTCAGCCAGAAATTACTTGAAATCACAGAAAAACACATAAACTCATAGTAAAGTCCAGAAATGTGAATTTAACATGAAAACTAATGAAAACATCCCTAAAAGTAGCTTGAACTTACTAAAAACTACCTAAAAATAATGCCAAAAAGCGTATAAATTATCTGCTCATCACAACACCAAACTTAAATTGTTGCTTGTCCCCAAGCAACTAAAAATCAATTAGGATAAAAAGAAGAGAATATACTATAAATTTCAAAATATCAATGAATATTAATTCTAATTAGATGAGCGGGACTTGTAGCTTTTTGCTTCTGAACAGTTTTGGCATCTCACTTTTTCCTTTGAAGTTTAGAATGATTGGCTTCTCTAGGAACTTAGAATTTCGGATAGTGTTATTGACTTTCCTAGTTAAGCATGTTGATTCTTGAACACAGCTACTTATGAGTCTTGGCCGTGGCCCTAAGCATTTTGTTTTCCAGTATTACCACCGGATACACAAATGCCACAGACACATGACTGGGTGAACCTTTCCAGATTGTGACTCAGCTTTGCTAGAGTCCCCAGTTAGTGGTGTCCAGAGCTCTTAAGCACACTCTTTTTTTCTTTGGATCACGACTTTAACCACTCAGTCTCAAGCTTTTCACTTGGACCTTCATGACACAAGCACATGGTTAGGGACAGCTTGATTTAGCCGCTTAGGCCTGGATTTTATTTCCTTGGGCCCTCCTATCCATTGATGCTCAAAGCCTTGGATCCTTTTTACCCTTGCCTTTTGGTTTTAAGGGCTATTGGCTTTTTCTGCTTGCTTTTTCTTTTTCTTTCTATTTTTTTTCGCCAGTTTTTTTTTTCGCAAGCTTTTCTTTTTTTTTTCACTGCTTTTTCTTGCTTCAAGAATCAATTTTATGATTTTTCAGATTATCAATAACATTTCTCTTTGTTCATCATTCTTTCAAGAGCCAACAGTTTTAACATTCATAAACAACAATATCAAAAAATATGCACTGTTTAAGCATTCATTCAGAAAACAAAAAGTATTGTCACCACATCAATAAAATTAAATTAAATTCAAGGATAATTTCAAAATTCATGTACTTCTTGTTCTTTTGAATTAAAATATTTTTCATTTAAGAGAGGTGAAGGATTAATGGAATTTATTCATAGCTTTAAGACATAGTTACTACATACTAATGATCATGAAGTAGAGACACAAAACATAGATAAACACAACATTAAAAACCGAAAACAGAAAGAAATAAAGAACAAGGAATGAATCCACCTTTAGTGGCATCTTCTTCTTGAAGGACCAACAATGTCCTTAAGCTCTTCTATGTCCCTTCCTTGTCTTTGTTGCTCCTCCCTCATTGCTCTTTGATCTTCTCTTATTTCATGGAGAATGATGGAGTGCTCATGATGTTCCACCCTTAATTGTTCCATATTGTGGCTCAAATCTTCTAAGGAGGTGTTGAGTTGCTCCCAATAGTTGTTGGGAGGAAAGTGCATCCCTTGAGGTATCTCAGGAATTTCTTGATGATGAGCTTCCTCATGCGTCTCTTGAGAACCGTGAGGGATCTCTCTTGCTTGCTCCATCCTCTTCTTGGTGATGGGCTTATCCTCTTCAATGGGGATGTCTCCTTCTATGATAACTCCAGCTGAGTAACATAGATGGCAAATAAGGTGAGGAAAAGCTAGCCTTGCCATGGTGGAGGACTTGTCGGCTATTTTGTAAATTTCATTGGAGATGACCTCATGAACTTCTACTTCCTCTCCAATCATGATGCTATGAATCATGATGGCCCGATCCACAGTAACTTCAGATCGGTTGCTAGTAGGAATGATGGAGCGTTGAATGAACTCCAACCATCCTCTAGCCACAGGCTTGAGATCTAGTTTTCTTAGTTGAACTGGCTTGCCTTTGGAGTCTCTTCTCCATTGAGCTCCTTCCACACATATGTCCATTAGGACTTGGTCCAACCTTTGATTAAAGTTGACCCTTCTAGTGTAGGGGCGTTCATCTCCTTGCATCATGGACAAGTGAAACGCCAACCTCACATTTTCCGGACTAAAATCTAAGTATTTCCCCCGAACCATTGTGAGATAATTCTTTGGATTCGGGTTCATACTTTGATCATGGTTCCTAGTAATCCATGCATTGGCATAGAACTCTTGAACCATTAAGATTCTGACTTGTTGCATGGGGTTGGTTAAGACTTCCCAACCTCTTGTTCGGATCTCATGTCGGATTTCCGGATACTCATTCTTCTTGAGCTTGAAAGGGACCTCAGGGATCACCTTCTTCTTTGCCACAACATCATAGAAGTGGTCTTGATGGCTTTTGGAGATGAATCTTTACATCTCCCATGACTCGGAGGTGGAAGCTTTTGTCTTCCCTTTTCCTTTTCTAGAGGATTCTCCGGCCTTAGGTGCCATTGATGGTAATGGAAAAACAAAAAGCTTATGCTTTTACCACACCAAACTTAAACTATTGGTCTTCCTCGAGCAAGAGAAGAAAGAAGAGAAGAAGAAGAAGAAGAAAATATGGAGGAGAGGGATAGATGTAGGTTCGGCCAAGATGAAGAAGAGGGGGTTGTGTTGTGTGAAAATGAAGTAGAATGGAAGGGTATATATAGGGAAAGGGGGGAGTGTATGTTCGGCCATTTAGGGTGGGAATGGGTGGGAAAGTGGTTTTGAATTTTTGAAGGTAGGTGGGGTTTATGGGGAAGAGTGTTGGGAAGTGTGACATGGGGAATACAAATCACAAAAATAGGATTAGGAGGTAAGGTGGGAATATAGTAGGTGGGGATCCTGTGGGGTCCACAGATCCTAAGGTGCCAAGGAATTCCATCCCTGCACCAAATAGGCATGTAAATTGCCTTTGCACACCATTCTGGCATTTAAACGCCGTGTGGTGCACATTCTGGGCGTTCAACGCCCATGTAAAGCATGTTTCTGGCGTTGAACGCCAGTTTCATGCTTGTTACTGGCATTCAGCGCCAGCTTTTCTTCTCTAGGCACATTCCTGGCGTTCAACGCCAGAATGTTGCTTGTTTCTGGTGTTCAGCGCCAGAATGATGCTCTGTTCTGGCGTTGAACGCCGGCCAGATGCATCTTACTGGCGTTGAACGCCAGCCTGTGCGTCCTCCAGGGTGTGATTTTTTTCTTCTGCTGTTTTTGAATTCTGTTTTTAATTTTTATGATTTTTTCGTGACTCCTCATGATCATACACCTAATAAAACACAAAATAACAATAAAATAAAATAAAATAAAAATTAGATAGATAAAATTGGGTTGCCTCCCAACAAGCGCTTCTTTAATGTCAATAGCTTGACAGTGGCTCTCATGGAGCCACAAGGTGATCAGGTCAATGTTGTATAGTCCCAACACCAAACTTAGAGTTTGGATATGGGATCTTAACACCAAAATTAGAGTTTGGTTGTGGCCTCACAACACCAAATTTAGAGTTTGACTGTGGGGGCTCTTCTTGACTCTGAACTGAGAGAAGCTCTTCATGCTTACTCTCTTTTGTCACAGAGGGATGGCCTTGTGCCTTAAACACAAGGTAGTCCCCATTCAATTGAAGGACTAATTCACCTCTGTTGACATCTATCACAGCTTCTGCTGTGGCTAGGAAAGGTCTTCCAAGGATGATGCATTCATCCTCTTCCTTTCCAGTGTCTAAGATTATGAATCAGCAGGGATGTAAAGGCCTTCAACCTTTACTAACACGTCCTCCACTATTCCATAAGCTTGTCTCAATGACTTGTCTGCCAATTGTAATGAGAACAAGGCAGATTGTACCTCAATGATCCCCAGCTTCTCCATTACAGAGAGTGGCATAAGATTTATCCCTAACCCCGGATCACATAGAGCTTTTTCAAAGCTCATGGTGCCTATGGTACAAGGTATTAAGAACTTTCCAGGATCTTGTTTCTTTTGAGGTAGAGTTTTCTGAATCCAAGTATCTAGTTCACTAATGAGCAAGGGAGGTTCACTTTCCCAAGTTTCATTACCAAACAACTTGGCATTCAGCTTCATGATAGCTCCTAAATATTGAGCAACTTGCTCTCCAGTCACATCTTCATCCTCTTCAGAGGAAGAATAGTCTTCAGAGCTCATGAATGGCAGAAGGAGATTTAATGGAATCTCTATGGTCTCTGTATGAGCCTCAGATTCCTTTGGATCCTTAATAGGAAACTCCTTCTTGCTTGCAGGACGTCCCAGGAGGTCTTCCTTACTAGGATTTTCGTCCTCCTCCTCCCTTGTGCATTCGGCCACATTGATCACATCAATGGCCTTGCACTCTCCTTTTGGATTCTCTTCTGTATTGCTTGGGAGAATACTGGGAGGAGTTTCAATAACTTTCTTACTCAGCTGGCCCACTTGTGCCTCCAAATTTCTGATGGAGGATCTTGTTTCATTCATGAAACTGAAAGTGGCCTTTGACAAATCAGAGACTATATTGGCTAAATTAGAAGTGTTTTGTTCAGAATTCTCTGTCTGTTGCTGAGAAGATGATGAATATGGCTTGCTATTACTCAGCTTATTGCGTCCACCATTGTTAAAGCCTTGTTGAGGCTTTTGTTGATCCTTCCATGAGAAATTTGGATGATTTCTCCATGATGAGTTATAGGTGTTTCCATAAGGTTCACCCATGTAATTAACCTCTGCCATGGCAGGGTTCTCAGGATCATAAGCTTCTTCAGAAGCTGCCTCTTTAGTACTGTTGGATGCATGTTGCCATCCATTCAGATTTTGAGAGATCATGTTGACCTGTTGAGTCAACACTTTGTTCTGAGCCAATATGGCATTCAGAGCATCAATTTCAAGAACTCCTTTCTTCTGAGGTATCCCATTATTCACGGAATTCCTCTCAGAGGTGTACATGAATTGGTTGTTTGCAACCATGTCAATGAGTTCTTGAGCCTCTTCAGGCGTTTTCTTTAGGTGAATTGATCCACCTGCAGAATGGTCCAATGACATTTTTGAAAATTCAGATAGACCATAAAAGAATATATCTAATATGGTCCATTCTGAGAACATGTCAGATGGACATCTTTTGGTCAGCTGCTTGTATCTTTCCCAAGCTTCATAGAGGGATTCACCATCTTTTTGTTTGAAGGTTTGAACATCCACTCTCAGCTTGCTCAGCTTTTGAGGAGGAAAGAATTTATCCAAGAAGGCAGTGACCAGCTTATCCCAGGAGTCCAGGCTATCCTTGGGTTGTGAATCCAACCATATTCTAGCTTTGTCTCTTACAGTAAAAGGGAAAAGCATGAGTCTGTAGACTTCAGGATCAACTCCATTCGTCTTTACAGTCTCACAGATCTGCAAGAACTCAGTTAAAAACTGATAAGGATCTTCAGATGAAAGTCCATAAAACTTTCAATTTTGTTGCATTAAAGCAACTAGCTGAGGTTTCAGCTTAAAGTTGTTGGCTCCAATGGCAGGAATGGAGATGCTTCTTCCATCAAACTTGGACGTAGGCTTTGTGAAGTCACCAAGCAATTCTCCTTGCATTATTATTATTTTCGGCTGCCATCTCCTTCTCTTGTTCGAAATTTTCTGAAAGGTTACTTCTGGATTGTTGTAACTTAGCTTCTCTTAATTTTCTCTTCAGAGTCCTTTCAGGTTCTGGATCAATCTCAACAAGAGTGCCTTTATCCTTGTTCCTGCTCATATGAAAGAGAAGAAAACAAGAAAAGAAAGAGGAATCCTTTATGTCACAGTATAGAGATTCCTTTATGTTAGTAGAAAAAGAAAGTGGAGAAGAAAGTAGAAGAGGGGATTCGGATATTTGGATGGAGAGAGATGAAGAGAAGTGTTAGTAATTAAATAATTAAATAGAATAAGAAAAGAGATGGAGAATTTCGAAAATAATTTTGCAAAAGGGGTTAGTATTTTCGAAAATTAAAGGAAGAAATGAAATTAAAATTAAAATTTGAAACAATTAAAAAGAATTTTTGAAAAAGAGATGAGATATTTTCGAAAATTAGAGAGAGATAGGTAGTTAGTTGGTTTTGAAAAAGATAAGAAACAAACAAAAAGTCAAAGAGTTAGTTGAAAAATATATTAAAATCAAATTTGAAAAGATAAGAAGATAAGAGGTTAGATAAGATATTTTGAAATCAAATTTTGAAAAAGGTAAAAAAAAATTTTTTTTTGAAAAAGATAAGATAAAAGATAAAAAAGATAAGTTTGAAAAAGATTTAATTTTTAAAATTACTTAACTAACAAGAAACCAAGAGATAAGATTCTAGAACTTAAAGATTGTACATTTCTTAACAAGAAAGTAACAAACTTCAAATTTTTGAATCAATCACATTAATTGTTAGTGTAATTTCAAAAATATGATATAAAGATAAGAAAAAGATTTTGAAAATATTTTGAAAAATAATTTTGAAACTTTCGAAAAATAGAAAAAAAAATAAAAAAGATACAATTTTTGAAAAAGATTTTGAAAAGATGAGATTTTTTTTTGAATATTTTTATGATGAGAGAGAAAAACACAAAAATGATCCAAAACATGAAAATTTTGGATCAAAACACAAGATGCATGCAAGAACACTATGAATGTCAAGATGAACACCAAGAATACTTTGAAGATCATGATGAACATCAAGAACATAATTTTGAAAAATATTTGATGCAAAGTAAACATGCAAGACACCAAACTTAGAAATCTTTAATGCATGGACTCTAACAAACAAAAAATGCATATGAAAAACAACAAACAACACAAAACAAAAAAAAAAATCAAGATCAAATAAGAAGACTTGTCAAGAACAACTTGAAGATCATGAAGAATACCATGAATGCATGTGATTTTCGAAAAATGCAAGAAAAATTTTTAAGGCATGCAATTGACACCAAACTTAAAATTTGACTCAAGACTCAAACAAGAAACGCAAAATATTTTTTATTTTTATGATTTTCTAATTTTTTTGTATTTTTATTTTAATTTTTTTCGAAAAATATGGTTAGAAAAATGAAAAAGAAAAGAAAAATTTTGAAAAAGATTTTTGAAAAGAAAATTACCTAATCTGAGCAACAAGATGAACCGTCAGTTGTCCATACTCGAACAATCCCCGGCAATGGCACCAAAAACTTGGTGGACGAAATTGTGATCACATCAATGTAGTATATTTTTGTTGTTGTATGGAATCATTATTATGGCACTTATGTGTGGACACAACTCCGTTCAACTAACCAGCAAGTGTACTGGGTCGTCCAAGTAATACCTTACGTGAGTAAGGGTCGATCCCACAGAGATTGTTGGTATGAAGCAAGCTATGGTCACCTTGTAAATCTCAGTTAGGCAGATTAAATCGGTTTATGGTGAGTTCGAAAATTAATAAATAAATAGAAAATAAAAAGGGATAGAAATACTTATGTAAAGCAATAGTGGGAATTTTAGATAAGTGTGTGAAGACGCTGTGCTCCTCTCGTATCTCTATTTTCTTATTACATTCATCCAATCCTTCCTACTCCTTTCCATGGCAAGCTGTATGTAGGGCATCACTGTTGTCAATGCCTACATCCCATCCTCTCAATGAAAATGTTCCTATGCTCTGTCACAGCACGGCTAATCATCTGTCGGTTCTCAATCAGGTTGGAATAGAATCCCTTGATTCTTTTGCGCTTGTCATCATGCCCAGCCTTCAGGAGTTTGAAGCTCGTCACAGTCATTCAATCCCAGAATCCTACTTGGAATACCATAGACAAGGTTTAGACTTTCCGGATCCTCATGAATGCCGCCATCTATCTAGCTTATACCACGAAGATTCTGTTGGGGAATCTAAGAGATATGCGCCCGGCCTAGAGTAGAACGGAAGTGGTTGTCAGTCACGCGCGTTCATAGGTGAGAATGATGATGAGTGTCACGGATCATCACATTCATCAAAGTTAAGTGTAACGTATATCTTGGAATAAGAATTGAAGAGAATTGACTAGAAAGTAATAATAATTGTATTGAAACTTGAGGTACAGCAGAGCTCCACACCCTTAATCTATGGTGTGCAGAAACTCCACTGTTGAAAATACATAAGTGAAAGGTTCAGGCTTGGCCGAATGGCCAGCCCCCATGGTCTAAGGACTAGGCGTCCAGAGATGTCTAATACACTAGTAAAAAGTCCTATTTATAATAAACTAGCTACTAGGGTTTACATGAGTAAGTAATTGATGCATAAATCCACTTCCGGGGCCCACTTGGTGTATGCTTGGGCTGAGCTTGATCTATCCATGAGATGAGGCTTTTCTTGGAGTTGAACTCCAAGTTATAACGTGTTTTGGACGTTCAACTCCGGATCATGACGTTTTTCTGGCGTTTAACTCCAGACAGCAGCATGTACTTGGCGTTCAACGCCCGGTTACGTCGTCAATTTCCGAATAAAGTATGGACTATTATATATTGCTGAAAAGCTTTGGATGTCTACTTTCCAACGCCGTTGAGAGCGCGCTAATTGGAGTTCTGTAGCTCCAGAAAATCTATTTCGAGTGCAGGGAGGTCAGATTCCAACAGCATCAGCAGTCCTTTTGTCAGCCTTTTTCAGAGTTTTGCTCAAGTCCCTCAATTTCAGCCAGAAATTATCTGAAATCACAGAAAAATACACAAACTCATAGTAAAGTCCAGAAATGTGAATTTAATATGAAAACTAATGAAAACATCCCTAAAAGTAGCTTGAACTTACTAAAAACTACCTATAAATAATGCCAAAAAGCGTATAAATTATCCGCTCATCAGTGCCCTTTTTCTTGTTTGGGTTAATTGATTTTAGGATGCAAATCCTAAAATTTTTCAACTCATCTTATAATAGAATGAGTTTGGATTAGGCAGTTAGATTTTTGAATCCATAGGATGGTTAATTTCGTTTGGCATTGAAAAAAAATGTATGTTTGTGTTTGGTGTTCCTGATTGAGAGTGTTGTTCTTTACTAATTTTTTTTGCATTCCCACAAACTTCAGTTTTTGAATAGGAAAAATAAAATTACAAACATGAGGTTAGAAAATGCGCTTGATGGTTGTTTTTTGCAACATGTGGGTTGGGCTTAGTGTTTTTTTTTTTTCTGGGCTAGGATATGTAAATGGGCCGTGCTATGATCTTCCAAAGCTATGTGTTGCCACTTTATACAGTTTCTTAATGCACTGCACCAATTAAGTGCACTCACTAAAACTCCATTCATTAAGTTAATCAAGTTAAGGGCTATTTTTATATTCTTTATGTGTTTGTTAACCCTTTAATACGTTCGTATGTAACTTTTAAACTTGCAGGATATGATACTAGGCCATCCTCGGTGACACTATTGTTGGGCCTACTTGCATTTCTTTCTACGAAGTTGTGAGTTACGAATGCTGCGATTATTTGACATATTGGTCATGGTAACTATGTCAGTCATGTGCCCACATGTGTGTGCTAGTGAAGAAGGGGTTGCTCTATAAATAAGAAGCTTCCCCAGCACGTGTTGTGTGTTACATTAATTTTTTCTACTCCCGCACAACGGTGTTACCAGTGAAAATATTAGCCATTGAGAAAACAAAGCATGGAGAGCACTGACAAACAAGGTATGCACGCTCCATCACATGAGTCGCAGCAGCATTCGGTGCCGACGGAGGAGCCCGTCAGTGGTGTGGACAACCAGATCAAGGCGGAGTTGATGACAGTGAGAACGGTTGGTCCGCACTTAGTAGATGAAAGTGCTACAAATGCACCATGTTGCATGCTTTGTTTCATTTTATTATTCTGATAACATGTCATGATGGATTTGTCATTCTAATGTCATCGTCCTTCGGTGTACAGGATCTAGTTCGTCGCGACGAGACCATGCTGGCCATTCTGAGCGGCCAAGCGAAGCAGATCCGAGCCATCACGGACCTTCTTACCGAACACAATCGAGTCATCGGGGTTCTCACAGACCGCATCACATAGGAAGACAGCAACGGGAAAGGTAACGTTGTTATTTCCGGACCAGTTCCCATTGAACAGGCTAGTGGACCTACTCGTGCACCTGGTGTGGCATTGGTTGGTTCCCAATACAAAGACCCACAAACAGCTTAGGTGCCGAGGTAAAAAATATTAACAACTCAAAGGCGGCTTTGCAGTACGGATCCCAGAAGCTAGGGGTTGGTCGGAAAGGTGTTTCCAAATACGTAGGTTGAACCTGCTACACCCAAGGTACGCAGTTTATGTTCTCAATTCTAATTTCAAATATTCCATTGTGAAGTCCTTAATGCCGTATTCTGTTGACCTGCTGTTGTACTTGACGCATTTTTTAGCCCAATGTTCCAGAGAAAGCTGGAGTTTTGTGAGGAAGAATATTTTGACTTCGAAGAGTTAAGGAATATACGGCAGCGAGGACTTGAATCTCCTTTCATGTTCTACACATACACCGGTTGGCAGATGACATCAGAAGATATGCCCAAGGTAATATGTATGAAGTATCCCTAGTAACTCGTTGTTGAAATATTAGGCGATGTAAATTTTTTTTCCAACCGGCACCACTTACCAACATTGACTGCTCCTCTGCATAAAAACATTTTCCTTCTTTCACCAACAATGCTTTGCAGTGAAGTGGTTCTTTTCATGGTAAACAAATGTCTTTGTTGTATCTTGAATGTGATTATTTTGTCCCAAATATGGTGTGATGGGCCTCCACTAAAAAGTTGATATCTTTCGTGTGTGTGATCTTCTATTTTTAAATGGGCAGACTCATTTTATGATGACTTTCTCAGCATGAACGGTTAATGAATGATTTTTTTAATGGCCGTGCAGTGCATGGATATTTGTTTCTGGCCCCCTCCGGGGATGCAATTCTTTGGCCATGAATTTGCTGTGGCTGCATATGTGTTTGCTGAAGACTTAGAACAAAGGTGCAACCAGCCACATCTCTGAATAATTTCAAAATTTATTGTTCAACTCTTTTCACCCTTTTTTACTGCAACTATTCTACTATATTCTTAACATGTTTCCCTCATTAGTAGTGAGCTCCTTGTCCAAAACGACCACTATGTCGGCAACAGAGAGGCTTTGTGGACACTGAGACCCGAGAAAGAGGTGGAGGATGATATAATCAACCTTGTAGTTGCGATGTTAACGGCGGGGAAGAACCAGCATCGATGGTGGCTTCCGACGACCTTTTCGGTAAGTTCTCATTCATTTCATGATACACATTTTCCGAATCAAAAACATGTATTGAATGCCTCACTACTAGTCGTGACAACAAATTGCATTAAACCCAGCTTTTCATTGCAAATCTATGCTGGATTACATAAAAGCCAAATATATGGGCTTGGCGGACAACCTCCTAAAGGTACTGATGAGCGGATAATTTATACGCTTTTTGGCATTGTTTTTATATAGTTTTTAGTAAGTTTGAGCTACTTTTAGGGATGTTTTCATTAGTTTTTATGTTAAATTCACATTTCTGGACTTTACTATGAGTTTGTGTGTTTTTCTGTGATTTCAGGTAAATTCTGACTGAAATTGAGGGATTTGAGCAAAACTCTGAAGAAGGCTGACAAAAGGACTGCTGATGCTGTTGAAATCTGACCTTCCTGCACTCGAAATGGATTTTCTGGAGCTACAGAACTCCAATTGGCGCGCTCTCAACGGCGTTGGAAAGTAGACATCCAGGGCTTTCCAGCAATATATAATAGTCCATACTTTATTCGAAGAATGACGACGTAACTTGGCGTTGAACGCCAAGTTCATGCTGCTGTCTGGAGTTAAACGCCAGAAAAACGTCATGATCCGGAGTTGAACGCCCAAAACACGTCATAACTCGGAGTTCAAATCCAAGAGAAGCCTTAGCTCGTGGATTGATCAAGCTCAGCCCAAACATACACCAAGTGGGCCCCGGAAGTGAATTTATGCATCAATTACTTACTCATGTAAACCCTAGAAGCTAGTCTAGTATATATAGGACATTTATCTATTGTATTAGACATCTTTGGTCTCCGTTTTATTTTATTCTTCATCTTAGGAGATTATTGATCACGTTAGGGGGGCTGGCCATTCGGCCATGCCTGAACCTCTTTTCACTTATGTATTTTCAACGGTGGAGTTTCTGCACACCATAGATTAAGGGTGTGGAGCTCAGCTGTACCTCAAGTATTATTGCAATTCCATTATTTTTTATTCAAATCTCTCTTATTCTTATTCCAAGATATTCATTCGTACCCAAGAACATGATGAATGTGATGATAAGTAACCCTCATTATCATTCTCACTTATGAACGCACGTGATTGACAACCACTTCCGTTCTACATGCAACAGAGCTTGAATGTGTATCTCTTAGATTCCCCAACAGAATCTTCGTGGTATAAGCTAGATAGATGGCGGCATTTATGAGGATCCGGAAAGTCTCACCTTGTCTGTGGTATTCCGAGTAGGATCCTGGGAATCCGGAAAGTCTCACCTTGTCTGTGGTATTCCGAGTAGGATTCCGATAATGAATGACTGTGACGTGCTTCAAACTTGCAAGTGCTGGGCGTTAGTGACAGACGCAAAAGAATCAAGGGATTCTATTCCAGTAGGCGCAGGAACCAACCAGTGATTAGCCGTACTGTGACAGAGTGTGTGAGCATAGTTTTCACTGCGAGGATGGGATGTAGCCATCAACCATGGGTGATGCCTCCAGACGATTAGCCGTGTGAGTGACAGCCGCATAGGATCATTTTCCCGAGAGGATTGAAAGTAGCCACCGCTGATGGTGAACCCCTATACAAAGCTTGCCATGGAAAGGAGTAAGAAGGATTGGGTTGAAGCAATAGGAGAGCAGGCATCCTTGAGCATATAGTATCTCCATTCGCTTATCTGAAATTCCCACCAATGAATCTGCATAAGTCTTCTATCCTTTTTATAATCTATTTTCTTATTTTTATTTTCGAAAACCCATAAACAAATTTAATCTGCCTAACTGAGATTTACAAAGTGACCATAGCTTGCTTCAAACCAACAATCTCTGTGGGATCGACCCTTACTCACGTAAGGTTTATTACTTGGACGACCCAGTACACTTGCTGGTTAGTTGAACGGAGTTGTGAATTCAAATAAAGACAATTATTGAATAAATCCATACAAGCACAAAGAATAGTGATCACAATTTTGTCCACCAGGTACCCCCTTTCAACTAATCATTTTTGTCAGCTGTGTTGCTGAATTAGATTCTAAGGTTGTTGCTTGACTGTACATGTCTTTGTTTCACCAACTTTTGAATACTAGACATATGTTCCCCTTCATAGTGGTCGTCATTGGTACTTGATGATGGTCAACATGTGGGAGGAGAAGCTGGTGTACCTTGATTTGCTTAAGCGTAGCTCGGAACGAGAAGGAAGGATCAACCAAATGCTTGACGTGGTGAGTCATATCCGCCACTTATGTGCTTGCTGCTACATTTTCGACTTCATTCATTATACATTAACAGCTGTAAATTACTACAAATAGGCCAGGTTTATTGACCATATACTTGCTGACAAGAGGTGCTATGAAAAGCAAAATATCACCCCTAAGAAGGTGTCCAGCTTTAAGGTCTTTGAGCCATTGGTCTCCCAGCAAGCTGAGGACTCGTAAGTTGCAAATGATGTTGAAATAAGATTCGAAGGAATTTTTGTGATCTGATTTTTTTTTCTGCTATATCTCTTTGGGAATGAAAAATTGAAACAAAAAAATAGGAAACAATCACGGTGAAGGACAAGATATAAGCAACTATTCAATTAAAGGATGTGAATTTTTTTTCTTTAGGTTACTAACAACGGTGGTGTCGCAGAAAAAAAGAAAAATTTCCAGGGTTTAAAGACTACGAATGATGTCATGTTTTCACTTAGGTTGCTGAGACTGATGTTGAAACATGATTTAAAACAACTGCTCCTCTAGTTTGTTGATAGAATTTTATTTCTGGAACAGGATGAATTGTGGAGTGTGGGTATCACAATGGATGATCCTCACCCAGTTGCGGGCATCTTATGAGTTGGAGGTAAAGGTTATTTCATGTCTAGCATATTCATGTTGATTGAGCCTGTTGTAGTCCTACATTGCCTAATTTCATGATTGAATTATTGCTTTAGGAGGTCAACGACAGCATCCGGATGGCATTGGCCATATACCTTGTCATGGGCAGTCACAACCCTATTGCTGAGGAAGTGACAGAAAAGGCAAGGAGGTATTGGGACCGATCAAACAGCGCATCTTACAAGAAGGGAAAGAGACAAGGGAAGAAGGCCAACTCCCCTACGGGTCCCTTGAGCCCCTCAATCTGAGGGCTTTAGTAGCTGCCACCGAGCCTCATGTGGTGGTGTTTGCATTTTTTTGTGGAATATAGTTGTAGCTGCCACTGACCTTCTTTTGATTGTTTTTTGGTTTGCCTAACACTTCCGGAAGCATTTTGCCTAATCTAACTCCTTGACGAATTTAATATGTAATAGTTTACCCTACCTCAGTACTACTTAGGAACACTTGTTAGGGGTCAACAATGCTCTGTGTTACCCATATTTTGATGGCGGTTGAAGGAAATAGTTGTACCCCTAGAATTTGGTTCTCCATGCTTTGTTTGGGGACATTCATGTATTTAGTCTTTAAGGAAGTGATCATGAATGCAACAAACAAGGGAGACTCATTTACAAACACTTGAGTTTGTCACCTATTTTATTATTCATGCCCAACTTCGTTATCATCAATATGTTCAAAATATTATGCTTTTGCTAACTGACGACAGTATTTACAAAATTCAAAAGTAAAATTTGTGCAACTTCAACTTTATCTATTGCACTAAAATGTCACAATTTCTTATGAGAAACGAACTTCCTTCCATGTATTTCAACTTTACATATGGCATGGAAATGTCACATTCTCTTACGAGAGACTATCTAATTACTACAGAGCTTCCAAGACTAGTTTTTGGTTACTTTACATGTTCAGACGTTGACTATCTTAGGCCCTGTGTTAGCACATTATATTTACGTATGCCAAAAAATGATTATAATTTAGATGGAAGGATTTCCGTGCTTGTTCTCCTGATCTAGTTACTCCTTTCAAATTGTGTTATTTCATGTTTGCTCTATAGAAAAACATATTTCATGGTCTTAAATAGAATCAAATCAAATAATTATTCTTTTCACTGTGATAATTTCACTTGGCACCATCACTACAGAACAAAGAAATTTGGTAAATTTGGATACACATCTCAAGGAATGACCATGTAAATTGTATAAACAAGAAAATTAAATTTAAATTGAGTACACTGAAATTATGAGAACAAACACGAATTTGGCACCAGACGACAATTTGGCCAATGCAAAAAAAAAACATAGAATAAACTCAAGAGAAGAGCAATATTTTCATATTGAAGTACCGTGGCACATAACTCAAAGAGGGCAGTTACTACAATATTTTCACTAAGAAAGAAAAGGTTTCTCTACTAGGGGTTCGATGCCTTTTTAGCTACCACTACAACATAGTCATTCCACATGGATGATACAAGTAATCATGATTCGTCCACTATTTACTAAATATAACCACCGACGACATAATCCAACTGGTGTAGCTTAGTTGTCTACGACAATCAAATTGAAAAAAATGTACCATAACATTACATGTTTCCAAAATCCCCACCATTCATTCATCGATTGGTTAGTCTCAAACTTGTCTCGGATTACTTGCTAGCCTCTCGATAACCCTTATTATGTCATGCATCATCTGCATCGACAACATATACATCTCAATTGGTTGCACACACCTGATGAAACAAATTTAACTATTCCAACTAACAATCGTACATCCTCAATCTTCACACAGTTGTCATCGTTAAAGCACATTGGGAGGACAGAATCCCAACTTTCAAAACGGATATGCCTAGTCTGACCCTCCTCGTTTAGCCGGAACCTGAATTCTTCCACGTCTGAGTCATCCACCAGTTCACCCGCTTTAGGTGGAAGCACTTTCGACGCGTCACATCGACCCTAACTTAAACAAACTTGTTATTGGTGAATCCAAAAAAACCTGAAACCATGTCACCAGTAATTTCGGCAAATAGAATCAATTATAAATAAAATTTTGACACAAAAACTTAAAAGCTGCCCCTTGCTAACTGTTACACTATGTGATATGCAAACGGCACCTAACATGGTTGTTATAACATCCACAGAAATACGTAACAACACCACCCTAAACCCTATTACTACTGACTTAGACAACTTAGGATTCCTAGTAACTGTGATAAATAAACCTTTGCATTTTCTGTTGGTGAGGAACCTTCCGACCCAAACTCTGCTGCCTTCTCATCCACCTGTGGGTTTGCCTGCATATTCACTCCCCGCTTTTCAGTGCAGTGTCGCTTCGTGTGTCCGGCTTTCTGACACATGCTATAACGCCTCTTCCTACCATTCATTTTTGTAATCCGAGGAGCCCCTTTGGTCTTAACCACCATGGGATCCTTCACACTGGGAGTATCTCTTCCCTCTGCTGACGGAACCTTCTGATCGTATGCAACCTCGATTTGTTCACATAAAGCTCGTATGCCACTCATCGCTGTGTTAAACAAACCCGGGCCCTGTGCAGCTATGAACGAAAACCATTGCGATGCAGAGTGCAATGTATCCTGACGTAATAGAAATCCCCTCTCACTGCACTCATCAGCTCTTCCTTCACCATAGTTATCCAATGATTTAGCATCCTTATGCCACCTCTTCAGCACCAACCTTGATGGAATTTCTCTCGCATGCTCATGCTCCAAAATGAAAAACATATGTCGACACGGGTAACCCTTTCGCAACCAAAATTGGCAAGGACATTGAACCCTATTCACCACCCTATCATACAGCAACGTTAGTGGCCTACCTGGAATGCCGTAGTCTTCAACGTGTACACCACTGTCGTGGATCGGCGAACTTTTCTGACAAAGTTAACCGCACCGACACCATCAATTACCCTCTTCACGTCCAAGAATAACTCTCGTGTGTAAACAGCGGCAGCAAATCGCTCGAGTGGGTCCAAGCAAGTCGTGATCACTGGGTTACTGTGAATGGACTTGAGGTGGGACTCTAACTCATTATTCCAATACTTTCATACCATCAACTCAACATTCTGCACCAGCTCAAGAACACTGTGCCTTGAATTAAGAAACTTTTTGACATTCACATTAATCCCTTCACATTGAGAAGTTGTGTGGAATCCGGCACAGAATTTGTCTTTTTAGTACGCATTTGCCCAAATTTTTTGCTTATCATAAGTTTCCTTCGCCCAAAAACTATCATGAAGTCGGTATTCAACAACAGATGCATCCCACTCTGCCTCAAACTCTTCTATCTCCATATTCGAGTACAGCCACCTGGTGAAATGTTGTCTTAAGCCTTCATCTTTCACATTCGAAGTCACGTTCTTCTCCACATGCCAAGCACACAGTCTATGTGTGGCCTCCAGAAACACCGCATTGATTGCTGCCCTCATTAAGTCACACCCGTTTGTCACAATCACCGATGGCTTTTTGTTGCACATTACCTCCAACAAATTTTCAAGCAACCACGTGTATGACCCAATGCTTTCATCCAACACCAAACCAAACCCAAATATGGTTGTTTGCTTATGATTGTTTGAACCAGAAAAGATTACCAAAGGTCTCCTATATTTGTTTTTCTTGTAAGTTGAATCGAAGGAAAGCATATCACCAAAGTGTTGGTAATCAACCCGGCTCCCATCATCAGCCCAAAACAAGTTCGCTAACATATTGATGTCCGTCAAATTGTACCTAGCCATGCACATCGGATCCGACACTGCTTTTCCCTCTAAATAAATTATTGTGACGTTAGCGTCTCCATCAACAATCTTCTCCCGCTTGGTCTTCTCGATGTAGTTATAGGCATCCTTTTTGGAGAAACCCATCAGAGAATACCCCTGGCTTGCCCTACCATAAACCTAGGATCTTTGACGTCGGGACACCATGTCCCTGCATTCCATTAATTTGTGCCTTAGCTGAACAATTCATGTCTCTAAAGCTGTTGACTATATGAACCATCCTCATAGGAGTTAAATCATGGTTGTGATCTAGTATAACTTTCTATCGCTCCAAATTTCGCTGACCTCGTCCCATAAGATTGACAGCTTTGCGTCACAGTTTGTGCGCGTCTCCAATCTGTGGTCCCTCTCCCTGTCAAGCCTTTCATAATGTTTGTGCTGCATCAGCCCTACTTTGTTGCAAAAAAACCTCCTCCAAATCACTCTTCTATTATCATCCTTTCCCGAGTCACCCTTGCGAATACCGAACCCATGACATTTGCCGTATCTCTTATAAAACTCATAGGCTGCTTCGTTCGTGCAGAACACCTTCCTCATTATATCAGCTTCAGTCAGCAATAGCACGTCTCGATATTCAGTGGCTTCTCCCTTCACCCCTTCATCACAAGTATCAGTTTTACCGTCTCCAATCAGTGTCTTGTTTGTTTCAGACTGTGTTTCGCCGCTACCATCCTTTTGAATTCCAGCACCTCGATTAACTCCATCATCTAGTTTAGCCTCCATCCGCACAATTACACCACTAGCACAAATCACATTTACTTACTCAAATCAAATGTCAAAGTCAACATACTCAAAATCCATTAACATCAACTACACGTCGTTCTTTACAACATCAAATAAAACACATTAACTTCACCAAGTAACACAGATCTCTAGTTTTTTACTGTTGCAACAACAAAATTGAAATTATATTCTGCAGAATTTATTAACTAGATAAAAAAAGTTGACAACTTTTCTTTGGAACATAAAACTAATGCCGCATTCTGCTGTCACTGAACTCGAGAATTAGCGGCATGTCCAACTCCCATAAAAACTACTTTGCAGAAGCTAAATTTTCCTAATTTTAATCCTACTAACTAGACTCATTTACCCAAACTAACTGCATATACAACATTATATTCCCCAACCAACAATTAACCATTTAAATCATGCATACATAATTATTACTAAAATCAGCACGATCAGTATAACAAATATAAAGCCAGAAACAAATAAGTTTAACAATTTTAGACTTCTTTAATTTATTATTAAACTATCTTGCACAAATATGAACAACATAACTCAACAAATCCACCAGAATATACTCTTTCATAACCTCCGATTCACCTCTGCTAACCACTTCATGTATACATATATTGAATTCGAAATAAATTTCACCCTTTTTCCTTCTAGTGAATTTTCACCACCCCAAAAAAGAGTAAATATCACTATGTCACCCCAGAAAATTAAAATAACTAAAAATGCATATCAAACTATCGTTTTGTGTCTTATATACTTACCAATTACTGCCTAATGTGCTTCCCAGGGTGCAAACTCCCTTGCAACTTCTCACGTTCTCGCCGGAAACGTCAACGTTGGACTGCCCTCCAGATCTTTCACAATACAAAAAACCACTAACTCCCAGCACATGTCGTTGCTTCTAGCTTCTTTTTACCCCTCTTTGTTTCATTTGCCTTTAACCAAAAAGTTGTTGTTATTATTATTATTATTATTATTATTATTATTATTATTATTATTATTATTATTATTATTATTATTATCCACAAAATTTTAATTTTATTTCTCCGTCCAAAAGGAAAAAAGAAACAGCATTACAATTGAAAGAATTTTTGTTTTCAAAATATTTGAGTATTTTTGGACAATTCAATTTGACCTAAATAAAATATAAATCAACAATTCATTGAACCTAGATTCATATTCAATCATTTATAAGTTCATATTTTTTTTCTTTTATCAATCACAATCTAAGCACAATTTCTTCTATATCAGCGTGAAATGTATTAAGAAATTCTAACACGAACAACATCTAATTACCTTAACTTTATCTTCCTTTCCCATGGAATATCGGCATAACCTCTAGAGTCCTAAAAGTATATCATGAGTTAGGAACAAATTAAAAATAATATAAAACCATAAAAATTATTTTATAATAAAATAATATAAAATATAAATAAACACATTAAAAGATAATTATAGTCTTATATAATTATTATTCCTAGGTAATTTTTGGTTGATATTATTTTCCATACTTAAAAATTACCAGCAATCCAATAACAATACAATCCAACAACTAATCAACTAATCAATGCCTCAACATCAAGTTTTAGCACCCAACAACTAATCAATTATCAAGGTTTTAACAATAAACTATAAGAATTAATCATGCTTCAAGCAATCAGATTCAACAATTAATCGTTTAACAATGCTTCAAGCAATCAGCACTAAAAAATTAATCATTTAAAGATATATCTGAGTATATATGAAGCAATCAGCACTAAAAAATTAATCATTTAAAGATATATCTGAGTATATATATATATATATATATATATATATATATATATATATATAGTTTCAGATGCAAAAAAGCATCTTGTTGGATGAAAGGCATGTTTTTTCACTTTTATAAATACCCCATCTTTGGTCACTAGGCATTCATTTTTCTGATAAAACAAACTCCTCCTATGCTAAGTGCAAAAGAAGAAGCTAGCTAAATTATATATATATTAAGGCACTTGGTGCGGAATTTACAACCACAAACTAACCAGCAAGTGTACCGGGTCGTAACAAGTAATACCTCAGGTGAGTGAGGGTCGATTCCACGAGGATTGATAGACTAAGCAACAACGGTTAAATGACTTATTTAGTTAGGCAAGCAGAAAAGAGTGTTTTGGTGTTCAAAAAGCATTAAACAGTAAATCAGAGAATTAAACAAGCAAGTAAATAAGTCGGGAAAAACAATATGAAGAAGGCAGTTAAGGTTTCAGAGTTATCTATTTTCCGGATTGACTTTTCTTACTAACTATTTTAATCATGCAAGATTTAATTCATGGCAAACTATTTGTGACTAGACCCTAATTCCTTAGACCTTCCTAGTCTCCTCTAAAATTCATCAACTGCCAATTCCTTGGTCAATTAATTCTAATTAGAGGGTGAAGTTTAAATTCCAGTTTATATGCCACAAAAATCCTAATTACCAAAAAATAGGAAGATTATATGTCACGTATTCCGTTAAACCCAGATAATTAGAATTTAGGAGAAATTGTTTTCAAGCTATTGTTCAAGTAAAGAGCTTTTCCAAGTTATACAAGAACTCAATTAGAAAGAGGGTCATACTTCCGTTCACCCAAATTCATAAGATAAAGAACGAAAACAATTCTTGAAATATAAATCAAAACATGAATTAAAATAGAAAAATAATAGTATCAATCCATACAATAGACAGAGCTCCTAACCTTAACAGTGGAGGTTTAGTTGCTCATGGTTCAGAGAGAAAATAATGATTTAGGTAAACTGTAAAATACAGAATGTAAATTGGAATAGAATCCCCGCTTCTAGAAGAGAAGTTTCTCCTTTTTATATATAATCCTCATTAATTTAAAAATCTATTTTCTAAATTTAAAATTATATCTTTTTTCTATTTTAAAATCAAATTTGAATTTAAATCAGAATTAATTATAACAATCAGCAAGTCCTCAGTTGATGGATGGGGACCACTTGCTTCATTGGATCCACGCCTAACTTGGCAAAGAGCTGCGCCTTACTTGAGTGCCAAAATGGGGCCCAGAAATCGCCCCCAGCGTTTTCTGCGTGTCACGCGTACGCGTCAGGTACACGCACGTGTCGCTGTGCAAATCTCCAAATCACGCGCACGTGTCAGGTACACGCACGCGTCGCTCCTCGCTAGTTATCTCCTTTAATTCTTGTGCTCCAAATCCAGCCAAATGCTATCTAAAATAAACAGAATTACACAAGACTTAAAGTAGCATCCATAGTGGCTAAAAGGTAATTAATTCTTGATTAAACTCAACAATTTAAATGCAAATTTACTAGGAAAAGATAGGAAAGATGCTCACGCATCACAACTCCAAACTTGAATTGTTGCTTGTCCTCAAGCAACTAAACTAATATAGGCTTAGGATGTGAATTTGCATGAGAATAATAGTTCGATTAAGCTCATGTCTCTTCTTATAATGGGGTTTACAACTGCAATCCTGAATAGTTTTGGCATCTCACTCTCCTTTGAATCAGAAGGATGTCATTGTCATTCGAAATTAGAATCCGGATAATATTATGAATTCTCTGATCTTTATACTCCAGTTTAATCCTTGAACACAGCAAAATTTACTTTATTTCTCTTTTCTTTGGTGCTTTGCATCTTGAGCCTAGCCGTGACTTTAAATGTTTTATCTCAAGCTTCACTTGACACAAAAACACCACAAGCACTTAACCGGAGAACTCTCTTTAAGTTCTGATTTTTCTTTCAGTTATTCCCAGACAGTGGTGCTCAAAACCTTTGGCATACTCTGTTAAACGCACTTGGTCTCGACTCTAAGTGTTCTGTCTCAAGGATTACTTGACACAATCACACTACAAGCATATGACTAGGAAAATAACTCTTTGAGCTTTTAATCATGTCTGACCTCCCTAGTCATTGATATTCAGAGCCTTGGACCTTGCTTTTATAGTTTTTTTTGCTGTTTCTTTTCCTTCAAAGATTAAATTTTTGTTTATTTCAGAGAATCATAATAATTCTCTAAATTTCTGTTCCTTATACATCAACATCCTTTGATTCAAATTCAAATATGCATTGTTCATGTCATACATTCAAAATCAAAATTAATACTACCACATTACGTAAATAAGACTTTCTTAAATTTAAACTCAATTTCTCATGCCATAAATCACTTCTTTTTTTCTTTTTAGATTCAAGCTCAGTGAGCAATGCATGAGACATCTTTCAATATTAAAGCAAATAAAAAAATATAGCAGAACTAAACTAGGACCTAGGAATTTATCTAATAAAGGATCATGCAATAAACGAGGCAAAATAGCAGAAAACCGGAACATAACATAGTAAGAACGGGAGAAAATAATATAGAATGAAAGGAACTCAACCACCTCAATTATCCTAGTGGCCAAATCATTCTTTAGGTTGTGCTCCTCAGTGAAGATGATTCGCCTCCCTTTGGTGCTGTTAAAATAGACAGAAAAGCCATAAGCGAAGCGTCAACACCAAACTTAAAGGTTTGCTTGTCCTCAAGCAAAGAAGAACTGAAAACAGAAAACAAATAGTAAGATAAAAGAAGAATAAAAGGATAAAAGAACAAGAGAGAATTAGGATTCAGGAGGGAGAGAAAATGAAAATAGGGCGGCGCACTAGTGAAGTTGTGCGGCGCATGCGACGCGTACGCGTACAGCACGCATATGCGTGGGGCACGCGATTTTCATAGTGACGCGTGAGCATCAGGCACGCATATGCGTGCCCTTAACTTGTGCGAATCGCGTGAAGGCAGCTGCATCCACGCGTAATCTCTATTCGCGTGGCTTGGGAACCAAAAAAAATCTCATCGGACGCGTGCGCGTGCCATTTGTGCAAAGGACGCACACGCGTCAGGGACGCGCACGCGTCAGGGACGCGCACGCGTCAGGGACGCGCACGCATGATCAAATTTGTGCCTCTAGTACACTTCCAGCCCTAAGCCATCACAACTCTCTGCCCATACACTCATTGACGCCGATTTTCAGGGTCACGCGTACGCATCAGGGACGCGCATGCGTGGATGGCTAAAAGCGCAAACGACGTGCACGCGTGAGGTACACTAACGCGTGGTCTTGTTTGTGCGCAAAGCATAGTTCCAGCGCCACTCCTGCTCAACTCTTTGTTCACTTTTATTTTTCACGCACACACATATGACGCGTACGCGTCAGCGACGCTTGCGCAACGTGTGCTCTTTTTTTTTCACTTGAAGTGTTCGATTCCTATTATAAGATAGCTAGATGATCAGAACACACATAAAACGAAAGAAAAACAGTAAAACTCAAAAAAATCAAAAAAAATAAGAAAATCACTACTACGAAAAATAACTAAGGATACGAAATTATCGGGTTGCCTCCCGACAAGCGCTTCTTTAATGTCACTAGCTTGACACTTGATTGTTGAATTTTCTTCCTCTTCTTCCAGTTGGTTAAAAGAAATGACTCCAAGGGGGGAGAGGTGAAGATTAGTGCCCCCTGATATAAAGTCCTCCTAACAAGCTTTCTTTTATTGTGATTAGCTTGATTCACCTTGCTTGTTGGGGTAGAGGTTGGATTGTTTTTTGATGACATTTTCTTCTTCATAGATATTTTCTTCTGTTTCTTGGTCACAATCCCTTTTTTAGTGCTTTCCGTGGTTGTCTTCACCTCTTTGATTTCACAATTTTGGTGTTGTTGTGTGATGGTTACAGTGTACCCTTCATCAAGAACTTCTTAAACTGGTGGTTCAATAAACGCACCCTCTATGCCATTCTTTGCTTCAATGGAATGTAGAGTCCCATAATTGTTTTTATCCTTTACAACCTTCTTTGTTTGTGCATCTTTCTTCTTTGTTGGTGCATGGTGCGGATTTTACAACCCACACTTACTAACCGGCAAGTGCACCGGGTCGTACCAAGTAATACCTTACGTGAGTAAGGGTCGATCCCATGAGGATTGATGGATCAAGAAACAATGATTGATTGATTGGCTTAGTTAGGCAAGCAGAAATTGGTTTTGAGATGTTCAAAAGGTTTAAGTTCGAATTCAAAATATCAAAAGTATAGACAATTAAATAAATTGGGAATAAAATATGGATAAATAGTTAAGGCTTCAGAGTTATCTATTTTTCCGGATTTACTTTTATTACTAATTATTTTAATTATGTAGGATTTAATTTATGGCAAACTATATGTGACTAGACCCTAATTCCTTAGACCTTCCTAGTCTCCTCTAAAATTCATTAACTGCCAATTTCTTGGTCAATTAATTCCAATTAAAGGGTACATGATCAAATTCCAGTTTGTATGCCACAAAAACTCTAATTACCCAAAGAATAAAAGGATTATATGTCACGTATCCCGTTAAATCCAGATAATTAGAATTTAGGAGAATATGTTTTCAAGCTGTTGTTCAAGTATAAAGCTTTTTCAAGTTATACAAGAACTCAAATAGAAAGAGGGTCATACTTCCGTTCCACCCAAATTCATAAGATAAAGAACGAAAACAATTCTTAAATATAAATCCAAAACATAAATTAAAATAGAAAAAGTAATAAAATCAATCCATACAAATAGACAGAGCTCCTAACCTTAACAATGGAGGATTAGTTTCTCATGGTACGTAGAATGTAAATTTTGTATAGAGTTCCCTAATGGAATCCCTCTAATGTAATGTTTGAATAGAAGAGAAGTCTCCCCTATTTATAACTAATCCTAATTAATTTAAAATCTAATTATCTAAAAATAAAAATAATATCTTTTCCTAAAAGATAAGATTTGAATTTAAATTCAAATTAATTTACAGATCTTCAGTTGATGGGTGGGGACCACTTGCTTTGTCCATTCTGAAGCTTTTAATCTGTGTTTTCTGGGCTGAAAACTGGGTTAAAACAGCCCAGAATTCGCCCCTAGCGTCATTTGTATTTTTGCAGATCGCGCATGTGACGCGTCTGCGTCGTCCACGCGTTCACGTCATTTGTACATATTCCAGTCCACGCGTTCGCGTCAGGCACGCGATCGCGTCAGTGCGATTTCTCCATTCCGCGCGGTCGCGTGAGCCATGCGACTGCGTCGGTCTTCGCTGGTCATCTCTTTGGTTTCTTCTTTTTCTCTGCAGAAACTTCATCAAATCCCTCCGAATGATACCTAAAATAAATAAAATTGCACAAAACTCAAAATAGCATCCATAGTGTCTAAAATATAATTAATTCTTAATTAAACTCAACAAATTATATGCAAATTCACTAGGAAAAGATAGATAAGATGCCCACACATCACAACACCAAACTTAAACTGTTGCTTGTCCTCAAGCGACCAAAACTAATATAAGCTCAGGATGTGAATTTGCATGAGAATGAGAGTTCGATTAAGCTCATGTCTCTTTTTATAGTGGTGTTTATAACTGTAATCCTGGATAGGTTTGGCATCTCACTCTCCTTTAAATCAGAAGGATGTCACTGTCATCTGGAATTAGAATCCGGATAATATTATGAATTCTCTGATCTTTTATATTTCAGTTTAATCCAGACAAAATTTACTTTAATTTATTTTCTTTGGTGCTTTGCACCTTGAGCCTAGCCGTGACTTTAAATGTTTTGTCTCAAGAGTTACTTGACACTGAAACACCACAAGCACTTAACTGGGGAACTCTCTTTGAGTTATGATTTTTCTTTCGATTACTCCCAGACAGTGGTGCTCAAAGCCTTTGGCATACTCTGTTAAACGCACTTGGTCTCGACTCTAAGTGTTCTGTCTCAAGGATTACTTAACACAATCACACCACAAGCATATGACTAGGGAAACAACTCTTTGAGTTTTTAATCATGTCTAACCTCCCTAGTCATTGATGCACAGAGCCTTGGACCTTGCTTTTATTATCATTTTTTTAATTTATATATTTTTTCTTTTGCTGTTTCTTTTTCTTCAAGGATTAAATTTTTGTTTATTTCAGAGAAGTCATAATAATTCTCTAAATTAATGTTCCTTATACATCAACATCCCTTGATTCAAATTCAAATATGCACTGTTCATATCATGCATTCAAAAATCATAGAAAATACCAGCACTTTTAAGTAAATGAGACTATTCTTAAAATTAGACTCAATTTCTCATGCAATACATCACTTCTTTTCTTCTTTTTTTTTTTTAGATTCAAGTTTAGTGAGTGGTACATGAAACATCTTTTCAGCATAAAAAAAAAACTAGTCCTAGAATTCTAACTAATAAAAGATCATGCAACAAACAAAGCAAAATAGCAGAAAGCCAGAACATAACATAGAAAAAAGAGGGGAGGAATAAAAATGAAAGGAACTCAACCACCTTAGTTATCCTAGCGGTCGCTTTATTCTTCAGGTTGTGCTCCTCCGTGAAGATGATTCGCCTCCCTTTTGGTGCCATAGGAATAAACAGAAAAGCTTTAAGCGAAGCGTCAACACCAAACTTAAAGGTTTGCTTGTCCTCAAGCAAATAAGAACTAAAAATAGAAAGAGATAAATATTATGGGGAAAGAAAAATAAAAGGATAAAAGAATAAGAGAGAATTAGGATTGGGAGAGAGAGAGAAAAAAAACTGGGCGGCGAACTAGTGTGGCACAAGCAACGCGAACGTGTACAGCACGCGTTCGCGTGGGTCGCGAAATTTCCATAATAACGCGTAAGCGTCAGCCACGCGTCCGCATGCCCTGGGTTTTGTGCGATTTGTGCAAAGCAAGCCGCACGCCCGCGCGACTTTCTGTTCGCATGGGTTGGGAGCCAAATTTTCATACGACGCGTTTGCGTCATGCATGCGAACGCGTGGATGGCCATATGTGCAATTGACGCGGACGCGTCAGTCACGCGTCCGCGTGACCAAATTTGTGCTAAAAGAACACTTCTTGCCCCAAACCAGCACAACTCTCTGTCCAAACACTCTTTTACGTTGATTTTGCAGGTCACGCGTCCGCGTCAGTGATGCGCCCGCGTGAATGGCAAAAATCACAAATGACGCGAATGCGTGGCGTACGCGAACGCGTGGGATCATTTGTGCGAAAGGCTCCATTCCTGCACCACTCCTGCGTAACTCTTTGTCAAATTTATTTTTCACACACATCCCTCTGACGCGTTCGCATCGTGTGCACGTCTTTTTTTTTTAGCTTGAGGTGTTCGGTTCCTGAGATAAAATAGATGCATGATCAGAAAATTAGTAAGAACTCAACAAAAATAAAATAAATTAGAAAACTACTACTACGAAAAATAACTAAGAATGAAAAGAAACGATCATACCATGGTAGGTTGTCTCCCACCAAGCACTTTTAGTTAAAGTCCTTAAGTTGGACATGTGGTGATCTCCTTGTCATGGTGGCTTATGCTTGTACTGATCCAGGAATCCCCACCAATGTTTGTAATTCCAATGGCTACCGGGATCCCAAACCAGGCGTATAATGCCTTTGAGCAAATTGAAGCAAGTGACAAGGCCCCAAGAGAGTTGATTGTGGGAATGAATTCCAGGGTCCTAAATCTTGTTTTTACATCCGTCTTCTTGTGGATCACCATTATTTTCACCTGGTGGCAAGCAATCTGAATTCTCACAGAGACATCCAAACAACCTTCTAGACCCATTTAAGTGAGCTCTACACCAATCCTTGCACTTCGATTTGGAGCATGCAACCATATTGGACCTTGCTTGACAACTCTTGCCACTAACCATCTTCCTCTTACTCTTAATGCCACAAAGAGCTCTAAGTTGACCATCCGTCTCTAGTAGCCCATATTCAAGTGGGAAGGTAAGGATTAAGGATAGGAATTTTACCCACTTGAATGTTGTATTGGATGGTGATGGCTTTGGAAGAGGTCTTGCAAGCTCCACTCCCTTGTGCTCTCCTTTGAATTCTTTTATCTCTTTGCAAGCTTCCTCAATTTCCATCTCTTCCTCTTGGTAGCTTTCTTATAATGCAATCTCTTCTTCATTACTTACCGAGGGCATTGGAGGTTGTGCATCTTCCTCTTCTTCTAATTGCTTGCTTATTTGGCTCATTTGCACTTCCAAGTTTCTTATTGAGGCTCTGGTTTCCTGCATAAAACTTTTCAAGATTGCTTCCAAATCATTGTTCTGTTGGGGCTGAGAAGACTGAAACTGGTGGTTATTAGAATTATTCTGTTGAAAAACACCCTGAGAACTATGATTAAAATTTTGTGGCCTCTGAGGTTGCTCTTCCCACTCAAAATTTGGGTGTTGGGTGTTGATAGTTGGGACTTGCATGCCACTCATCTGTTGAGTAAGTAGACTTAATTGCTGAGTCATAAGCTTGTTCTGGGCAAGAATAGCATTAAGAGTTTCTACTTCCATAACACTCTTCTTCTGAGAAGTCTCAATATCTGATGGTGGCTCTTGACATGGGTAGAAAGATGATGGTTCTTGGTAGTTGGAACATGGAGCACTGAAGTTTCTTTGGTTTTGGCTTTGCGAACCAAAATTTTGATAGTTCCTCCATCCACCATAGCATGAATCACTACTTGGATATAAGTAGTAATCCATGTGATCTCTTTCCATTATTTTTTTCCTTAGCACAAAACACCAAAAAGGATTAAACGCACCATGTGGTAAATAGGAAAGCAAAGAAGAAAGAACAGAATTCTAAGGATTTTTATAAAACTAACTAGGAAACACCAAACTTAATTTCAGAAATTAAGAAAAATATTGGTGTTATTAAAAAAAATTTTTTCGAAATTTTTTTTTTTATTTTTTTATTATTTTTTTATTTTTATTTTATATAATAAAAGAAAAAAAAGAAAACAAAACAGGGGAGGGGTTGCTAACGCGAAACAAGGAAAAAAGAAAAAAATTTTTTTCGAAAAATAATAAAACAAATTTTTTTATTTAAAATTAAAACGCCTAATCTAAGCAACCAAACAACTAATATTTGTTAATCACAATCAATCCCTGGCAACGGCGCCAAAAACTTGGTGCGGATTTTACAACCCACACTTACTAACCGGCAAGTGTACCGGGTCGTACCAAGTAATACCTTACGTGAGTAAGGGTCGATCCCACAAGAATTGATGGATCAAGCAACAATGATTGATTGATTGGCTTAGTTAGGCAAGCAGAAATTGGTTTTGAGATGTTCAAAAGGTTTAAGTTCAAATTCAAAATATCAAAAGTATAGACAATTAAATAAATTGGGAATAAAATATGGATAAACAGTTAAGGCTTCAGAGTTATCTATTTTTCCGGATTTACTTTTATTACTAATTATTTTAATTATGTAGGATTTAATTTATGGCAAACTATATGTGACTAGACCCTAATTCCTTAGACCTTCCTAGTCTCCTCTAAAATTCATTAACTGCCAATTCCTTGGTCAATTAATTCCAATTAAAGGGTATATGATCAAATTCCAGTTTGCATGCCACAAAAACTCTAATTACCCAAAGAATAAAAGGATTATATGTCACGTATCCCGTTAAATCCAGATAATTAGAATTTAGGAGAATATGTTTTCAAGCTGTTGTTCAAGTATAGAGCTTTTCCAAGTTATACAAGAACTCAAATAGAAAGAGGGTCATACTTCCGTTCTACCCAAATTCATAAGATAAAGAACGAAAACAATTCTTAAATATAAATCCAAAACATAAATTAAAATAGAAAAGTAAAAAAATCAATCCATACAAATAGACAGAGCTCCTAACCTTAACAATGGAGGATTAGTTGCTCACGGTACGTAGAATGTAAATTTTGTATAGAGTTCCCTAATGGAATCCCTCTAATGTAATGTTTGAATAGAAGAGAAGTCTCCCCTATTTATAACTAATCCTAATTAATTTAAAATCTAATTATCTAAAAATAAAAATAATATCTTTTCCTAAAAGATAAGATTTGAATTTAAATTCGAATTAATTTACAGATCTTCAGTTAATGGGTGGGGACCACTTGCTTTGTCCATTCTGCAGCTTTTAATCTGTGTTTTCTGGGCTAGAAACTGGGTTAAAACAGCCCAGAATTCACCCCCAGCGTCATTTGTATTTTTGCAGATCGCGCATGTGACGCGTCCGCGTCGTCCACGCGTTCGCATCATTTGTACATATTTCAGTCCACGCGTTCGCGTCAGCACGCGATCGCGTCAGTGCGATTTCTCCATAACGCGCGGTCGCGTGAGCCATGCGACCGCGTTAATCGTCGCTGGTCATCTCTTTGGTTTCTTCTTTTTCTCTGCAGAAACTTCATCAAATCCCTCCGAATGCTACCTAAAATAAATAAAATTGCACAAAACTCAAAATAGCATCCGTAGTGGCTAAAATATAATTAATTCTTAATTAAACTCAACAAATTAGATGCAAATTCATTAGGAAAAGATAGATAAGATACTTACGCATCAATGCATCTTCCTCCTTTGTTTTTGCATCTTTCTCTTCTTCCATATGTAAGGGTGGAAAGTTCTCTAATTCACTGGAGTATAAACTCCTTTGATTGATTTCCTCACTTTCTTCCATAGGATCTTGCATTGTATCTCTTAGGAAAGAATTTGCTTGTTCCTCTTCCTGGTTCTTGATAATCGACTGCACATATTTCTCTACATTTTTTACATTCGTCTTTATATCATGTATGAATTTTTTCATGAGAAGCTCAAGATCTGATGGTGGCTCTTGATATGAATAAGAAGAAGATGATGATTCTTGATAAGAGTAAAAAGAGGATTATTCTTGGTATGAATAGAGAGATAGTGGCTCTTGATATGGGTAGAATGATGATGGTTCTTGATATGGATAGAGAGGTGGTGGTTCTTGGTATGAATATGGAGATGGTGGTTCTTGATATGAATATGGAGAAGGTGGTTCTTGATAATTGGGACATGGAGCATTGAAGTCTCTTTGGTTTTGATTTTGCCAACCAATATTCGGATAGTTCCTCCATCCACAATAATATGAATCACTACTTGGGTGTGAGTAGTAACCCATATGATCTCTCTCCATTATTTTTCCTTAGCACAAAATACCAAGCAGAATTAAATGCACCATGTGGTAAACAGGCAAGCAAAGAAGAAAGAACATAAAGGAAATTTAAACTCAATGAATAAAATAATTAGGAAGAATGAAACAACTAAGGGGACACCAAACATAATTTCAGAAATTAAGAGAAAAGAAAAAAATTAAATAAGATAAATTAAAATATATATATTTATTATTATTATTATTATTATTATTATTATTATTATTATTATTATTGAAAATTTAAAGAAATCAGTTAAATGAAATTAAAGCAAAGACGCATAATCTAAGAAACCAAACAACCAGTAGTTGTCAATCACAGTCAATCCCCGGCAACGGCGCTAAAAACTTGGTGCGGAATTTACAACCACAAACTAACCGGCAAGTGCACCAGGTCGTACCAAGTAATACCTCAGGTGCGTGAGGGTCGATCCCACGAGGATTGATGGACTAAGCAACAACGGTTAAATGATTTACTTAGTTAGGCAAGCAGAAAAGAGTGTTTTGGTAAAAAAGCATTAAACAGTAAATCAGAGAATTAAACAAGCAAGTAAATAAGTCAGGAAAAACAATATGAAGAAGGCAGTTAAGGTTTCAGAGTTATCTATTTTCCGGATTGACTTTTCTTACTAACTATTTTAATCATGCAAGATTTAATTCATGGCAAACTATTTGTGACTAGACCCTAATTCCGTAGACCTTCCTAGTCTCCTCTAAAATTCATCAACTGCCAATTCCTTGGTCAATTAATTCCAATTAGAGGGTGAAGTTCAAATTCCAGTTTATATGCCACAAAAATCCTAATTACCAAAAAATAAGAGGATTATATGTCACGTATCCCGTTAAACCCAGATAATTAGAATTTAGGAGAAATTGTTTTCAAGTTGTTGTTCAAGTAAAGAGCTTTTCCAAGTTATACAAGAACTCAATTAGAAAGAGGATCATACTTCCGTTCACCCAAATTCATAAGATAAAGAACGAAAACAATTCTTGAAATATAAATCAAAACATGAATTAAAATAGAAAAATAATAGTATCAATCCATACAATAGACAGAGCTCCTAACCTTAACAGTGAAGGTTTAGTTGCTCATGGTTCAGAGAGAAAATAACGATTCAGATTGTAAAATACGAAATGTAAATTGGAATAGAATCCCCCCTTCTAGAAGAGAAGTTTCTCCTTTTTATATCTAATCCTCATTAATTTAAAAATCTATTTTCTAAATTTAAAATTATATCTTTCCCTATTTTAAAATCAAATTTGAATTTAAATCAAACTTAATTATAGCAATCAGCAAGTCTTCAATTGATGGATGGAGACCACTTGCTTCACTGGATCCACACCTAACTTGGCAAAGAGCTGTGCCTTACTTGAGTGCCAAAATGGGGCCCAGAAATCGCCCCCAGCGTTTTCTACGTTCTCTGCATGTGACGCATGTCACGCGTACGCATCAGTCACGCGTACGTGTCGATGGTCATCTTCGCGCGTCACGCATACACGTCACGTACGCGCACGCGTCGCTGTGCAAATCTCCAAATCACGCGCAGCGTCAGGTACGCGAACGCGTCGCTCCTCGGCCCTCGCTGGTTATCTCCTTTAATTCTTGTGCTCTAAATCCAGCCAAATGCTACCTAAAATAAACAGAATTGCACAAGACTCAAAGTAGCATCTATAGTGGCTAAAAGGTAATTAATTCTTGATTAAACTCAACAATTTAAATGCAAATTCACTAGAAAAAGATAGGAAAGATGCTCACGCATCAGCACTACTATAACAATTAATCATGCTTCAAGCAATCAGCTTTAATAATTAATCATTTAACAATGCTTCAAGCAATCTGCACCAAAAAATTAATCATTTAATCATGCTTCAAGAAATCAGTTTCAACAATTAATCACTTAATAGTTAATAATGCTTTAAGCAATCAGCACTAAAGAATTAATCGACAACCAACACCAAAGAATTAATCAAGCCTCCTAAACAACATTTGTTTAAATATAGTGAATTTATCTATATTGAACAGATTAGCAAAGACTACCACCTCGTTGTCTACCACAGCAATATCGAGGACAAAAATACTAATTCCTCGGATCCACCAAAAACCTCTGCAGTCCAACTATCTGCAGCTATCACAGCCTGTGCTCGGATTCATGCTTCAAACAATCAACAGCAAGGTTTAAAACCAACAATTAAGCATGCTTCAACAATTATTATTACAACAAATTAGATTTATACCTAGGGTTAGTGGAAGACATGGAAGAATGCAGAGCTAGCGGTGGCTGGGGTGGAAGGGTCGAACAGGGCTGGCGCTGGCAGGAAGACACTGCGTAACGGCAAGGAGTGGTGGCGGTGGCTGCGATTTCCACGAGTGACTTCGTGACGGAAAGGGCTGTGCGAATCTCCAAGCTGGCTCCAGGAACTTGCGACGGTGAGTGACTTCCACGGAAGGTGGCTTCGAAGGTTGCGATGGCTGCTACACAATGGAGGCTTCGAAGGTTGCGCGACGGAGGCGTCGAGGGTTACGATGGCTGCTGAGTGATGGAGGCAAAGTGAGCGAACACGAGGTGGTGGCTGTCGAAAGGAACGATGACGGCGGCGGCACGAGGCGGTGGCTGGACGGAGGTGAGCTCGATGACATTGAGAATTGAGAGGCAGCCCTCCTCCTTGGACTGTGTGTGTGAGAGACAGAGAGGTGATCGATTAGGGGCTAGGGCTTGTGCGATGGAGTAAGATCAGGGATTGCAGGTTCAGTGAGTGAAAAACGGCGACATTTAGTTGCCTTTTCCAAAAACCGGTCGGGTCACGGTTCGGTTTGACCGACCGGTTCCCAACCGGTTCACCTGTTTGATCACGGTTTTTAAAATCTGCGGTTTTACCTATTATCCGAACCGATTTTCAGATCCTCGAATTTACTGAAATTGTTGCTGTAACACCCTACCACACAAAACTTTACACTTAAGTCATAAAACAGAGGTGGTGGGTATTACGACCTCTAAGATAAGATAAGTACATATAATAGCAGACGAATTATAATATGCTAGGAGCCTTGAAGAATAGAGGAAATAAAAATCGCAAAATAAAAGCGCAACGCTCAAGGAATGAGTTAACTTGCATGCTAAGAAAACCATAACTACTAAACATAAGATGACAGAAGTAGGAATAGAGTGCCAAAGATACAAAATAACAAGCTCCTAACTCAGCCCGCGAAGTCAAGACTGACCAGAGAATATTTAACACACACACACACACACACACACACACACACACACACACACAGATATATATATATATATATATATATATATATATATATATATATATATATATATATATATACACGTATCCAAAACCCAAAAGTTCATACACGCAATCCTGCCTCTCCATAAGCCTCTAAAAGGATCATAAAGAACAAGTTATGCAGAGAGAAAGCCAATTACATATATATATACATCATAGCATAACAGAATAACCCAGTAACCACTCGCTTCAAGAGTCCAGACGCCTAACGAGATGCCTCTCGACCTACATCTGAAAAATAATAACATAGTATGGAATGAGAATCAGAGATTCTCAGTATGGTAAAGGTGTCACACACATAATATATAAGGTCCTGGAAATGTCAAAGGCAATCCTAGAACGCCGACACTCAGATTATAGAGCTTAAAGTATTAAACAGAAGCCATAAAAGGTGGTTTTCTAAGAATATTTAAACATAACTTAACTTAACCTTAAATCTAAATCCCATATAGCCATTCCTCCATACCTCTAACTCCATCATGCATTTCACAGACAGATAAACAGATAAAGGCAAGCACAAGAAGGTTACAAATACTGCAGGTAATAAATACACATTTAACATGGCAAGTACATTTAGGCACACCCAATTAAAGCACAAGCAAGTAATTCAAGTAATATGCATATGATATATGTCTGTCCTATGGATGATGAGGCTCATTTGTCAGTTATCCAGCCAACCCGACACATCTGAATTGAACTTAGACTGTCCCCCGACGTGCATCCCCAAGAGTCTATGCATAGCTTTTTCTCAAATAATCAATATTGCTCAATGGAGGTTACATTCCTGAGAATTTATATACTATCTGGTCACACTTACGTCGTAGGGTCAACAGAGTATCGAGTTTTCTACCTAGTACACGTGGTGGCAACCACAGCACTTTATCCAGGAATCTCGTATCTCAGATTATTCAAATTCATAAGCCATATAAATAATTCAATTATAATTCATCAACATCCACATCATTCTCAATCGCATCTCATTCATCATCATACATCAATCATATTCAATCCTTATCCTTCATTATCACACCTCCCATTCCGTCCATCAATAGTTCCAATTCAAAACATAATTCATTCTTTTCTAAATGAATCAAACTTAAAACATGCTCATTTTCTTAATAACTCAAAATCAAACCATATAACCTTTGAATCTAAATCTTTTTAAATAATCATAACAACAAAATCTCTAATTTTTATAAAATTTCGGCAGCATCTCCTCTAAAACTCGAACTTTACCACCCTTTTCGGGTCCAAACCTACATTCTTTTCAATTCAACATATCCTTCCTCATCATCATAACAATCACCACAATAAATCTACCTCAGATCAACAATTATACTCATACAATATTCAAATCCAACAACCAAAATTCAACTAAGAATCATAGTTCACAAATCCTAGGCTTTTAACACAAAATACGTCATTATCACAACAACCTCCACATAGTTATACCTCAAATCAATAATTCATCAAATCACCAGTTAATCAACAAGCACTAAATCAACCATGTTCATCAACAGGATACTAAGTATTAAATATACACATGCAATCCAACTTATCCTATGGTCATCTAGCCTAAGTTTTCACAGAACATTATATATTAAATGCAAGAAACCTAAACCATACCTTGGCCGATTTCCACGTAACGACCAAAGCAAATTATTTAAAACCAAGGCAGCCCCTTCAAAATTCAACTAATCAGCTTCCTCCAATTTCCAATATTCATAATTTCATGCTCCAATTATTTATTCACAACCTATACACATTCATAACACATATATATCCAATCTAATACTCAAAACTCAAATTTAATGAAATTAAAATAAAATTATCGTATCCTCACCTTACCCAAGCTTCACATAAGCAAGAGTGAACGTTTTTCTCAAGCTAATTGGATCCTAAAACATCATAAATCAAAGAAATTCAACATTCCTATTCATAATTCAAAAATTGGGGGAAAGAAGAGGCTGAGGTGAAATAGCAAGTTACCTATGAAATTGTTCTGGTAGAAACGTAGAGCTTGGCGCAGTGAACGCGTGGCCACAAACAGTGCGGCGAATGGAACTCGGACGGAAAAGTTACGACGTCCGGAGTTCACCGTAAGGGGTTCGGAAGCTTTCTCTCTTCCCTGGAAGCATTTCACGTTGCTTCAGCCGAATGAGGAAGAGAAAAGAGTTTGACTTCATTTAATGGGTTGGTCCAGTTGGACCCACAGTTCGATTTGGGTCCGGTTTGGTCTGTTCGGTCTAATTTTAGACCGTTTTCTTCGAAATTAGTGTCAAAATTCTCGTTTCGATGAGCTATACCCTAATTTGGTATAATATTCGCATTTCTAATATTCCTTATAAAAACTAATTTATTGACTAATTATCTACTAATTTAACTGGGGTTTATAGTTACTGGTTCACGGTTACAGCGGTTGAACCGGCCAACCCAGTGCATTTTTTTATAACCGTCTTAACATACAACATTTTAAATGCAAATACAAAAAATTTAAGATTTCATACCT
The DNA here is from genome assembly GCF_003086295.3 of Arachis hypogaea. Lineage (NCBI taxonomy): Eukaryota > Viridiplantae > Streptophyta > Magnoliopsida > Fabales > Fabaceae > Arachis > Arachis hypogaea. The sequence goes on from NC_092042.1 coordinate 19,107,405, forward strand.
CGAATTATTTTAAATTGTTTTAAGTTTAAACATAGATTTTCGCTTTAACATAGACTTTCAAAATTTATATTTAAACTCAAAATACTACTATTTAAATTTTTTAATTTATTTAATTTCAAAATTAAAAATAATTAAACCGAAAGAATTAAATATCTAAACAAATATTCTTTTTTAGAAATAAATAAAGTTATTAATTTTTTTTATTCCAAAGAAAAAAATTTCAAAACTAAATAACGTGGGCTTTATAACAACATAGACAAGAAAGAAGCATCTTCTCCCTTTGTACCCTAAATTCTTAATTTTAGAGTTGCCTTCTCTTTTTTTTAAATATTATAATTATTATTATTATTTATTTTCTTTGATTTTGTATTTTGTATTTTTTATTACTTTTATAATAGTATTTTTATGATCCAATTTCATGTTCATGTCCAAAAACATAATTCATGGCCCAAAACGTAAAACAAAATCCGTAATTCAGTGTAATATATATTATATTCACTTTATTTTTATTCCATAACATAACAAAAAATAATGAAATCAAATATTTACTGGGTCTTCAAAAATAGGTCCAATAACATAACTGGCATCATTAACAGAAGATTATTATCATCTAATCAAATTTTCAGCATATATCACCATCAGTTTTGGCGCAAAAATTGTCGGCAATTTGGAGGCAGCAGAACCATGCGTTCTCTCCTTCACCATGCCATATACTTTTAGCACCGGCAGAAAAAAAAAAATTCTTTTCAGCATCGTAAGATGACCATATATTGCATGAATTATTACTTGCTATATTATTTTCGACCAAGTTATAAGTAACTTTGTTAAGTAATTAATTATAGTACCAACTAATTCGAGTTTTTGGGCCGCAATAAAAGAGCTAACAAACAAAAAAAACATCTCACATTCTTTTTATACAAACTTAACCATATTTTTATGCCGTTCACCCTTTCTCTCTTTTTTCTTTCATTTTTCTTCATGCCATTTACCCTCTCCTTTCTCCCCCACTCTACTCATGCTGTTGCGCCGTCCCCAATCGGTTTTGATCACTCTCCGTCGTAGCAAGGAGCAGTTACTACAAAAAAAAAATCTAAGTACCGTCGAATTTAGTGTCGAATTGTATCGTCAGATTTTTCGACAGAAAAAAGAGAAATTTGTCGTCATAAAAAGTTACCGTCGAAAGATATTTTCAGTCGCTAAAGAGAGTAACTGTTGGTGCGAAAATATAATTCAATGGCGCCAGTGTTACCATCGAATTTTTCGTCGGTATAATCTATCGGTATAATGATTTAATAAAACGCATCATTTTAGTGATTTACCGTTAGATCTTTTCGACAGTAAATTCAACGGTAAGTGTGAGTTAAAATTCAAAACGGAAATTCTCCCCTTCACTTGTTCGGTAGCTCTTTATTTTAAAAATTTATTTTAGTTTTGTTTTAAAAAAAATTTATTTGCATCAAATATATTACACTAAATTTTTAAAAAATCTAAAACAAATCCAACAAAAAATTTTTACAATTATCTTTTATTTACTTGTGTTGATGATTGTTTTTATAAAATTGTTGGTGAATTAGTTTTAAGTTTTTTAAAAATTAATCGTCAAAAGTATATTTGATGCAAATTAAAAATTTTTAAAATAAAATAAATTTAAAATATTTTTTTAAAATTTTTAACAAACTTCAAAATAAAAAATATATTTTGTGCTATTAGTAAATTGCTAGAGATGTAGTGGTGTGTATTTGGTAAAGGAAGAGTGAAGGAGAGTGGCTTGAGACGAAGGAGGATCACAAAGGATGGTTACGTATTTAGTTGGAGATTTTTTTTAATTTGTAATTATTATTTTATGAGGATAAATTTGTCCAAAAATTAGTAAGTAATTCTTAATAAAAAGGGTTTTGATTTGGACATGGGCTAGTCCAACAAAGACCTCAACCCTTCTAGAAAATTCGATCCATCCAATTCCAATCCCATCCGCCTCGAAATAGCCTCCTGCATCTGCCAAAAAAGGACTAGTTTAAATTTTATTGTAATATTAGTCATCTTTGAGAACAACAAAAGTTTGAGGACGATATTTTATTATTTACAAAAAGTTTAAAGATCAAAATAGTACTTTTACAACATCATAGTGTGTGATCCAAAGTTTATTTCGTAGTAAAAAATACGAAATGGATTAGTTTAATTTCTGAACGAACACATATTTTATATTGCAAAATGAGTTGATTTTTTTTTAAACGAGTTACATATCACAATATAATATTAAGTTAAGAAATGAAAGATGATTTTATTTTTCACCCAAATCCCAGTATGATCATGTCACTATGTGAGAGACTGAGAGCTTTGTGGCCAAAGCAAATCACAATGACAGGAAGCAACTTTTAGAGTGTGTTTTGAATCGATTTAAAAGTTAATTATAATTCATTGTAATAGTTTGTTGGTTTGGATTAAACAAAATTCAATCGATATCATACAAATTACAATTATTTGAATAAAATTATATTATTATAAATAATTACAAATTAAATTAATATTATTCAAATCATGATAAATATAATTATAATGATTTTGCTTTTTTAGTTGATTAAAACGGTATTGAAAATATCTTTTTTAGTTGTCTAATGAGTTGTTTCGCACGACCACATTCGATTTTAGGTGAAAGAAAAAATCTATTTAAGTTTTCCATTTGGTATCGCAAAATATGACTAATTTGTCCAAAAAAATTCAACACAAATCTCAATACCCGCGTCCTAAATTTGGCTTGGTTCAAAAGTTAAATTCAATTTTTTATATCCTATTGCAAAATTAACCTTAATTACATACGCATTAGGAATTTAAGATGTTGGAGAATTGTTAAGGAACATTACAAGTCCAGCCCATCTAGCCGACGGGTCGGGACACCACTCCTGACTCAGGCCCCAAACTATCCCAAGGGAAATTCAACGGGTCGGTTCTTAATATCCGATCCGGTTGACGTCCGACTTCGCCACCTACACAACCCAGCGCACCACGCTTAGCAAATCGGTCGGGTCGGCCTCCTCAGGGCAACGCCCAAAGCCCCAACTCGATAACCGAGACGACCTGATCCTCCCACGTGGACGGGAACAGCTCACAAGCACCCTGGCAAGTGGGCTAGGTTATCTTTGGGCCCACCCAGCACAGTATATAAGAGGAGAGGTCAGCACTCCTCCCAAGGTACACATCATCTTACCGAATTTGGTTGCCAACTCGTACGGACACTGACTTGATCGTCGGAGTGTCCTTGTAGGTGGCCACCCCCTCGACACACCACCTCCGGCGTCTCCAACCCACACCTTGGTCTTTTCTCCACATCAGCTCACTCACCTTCTCATCACCCCCGATCCGTCGAGTACCCGAGATCGCCAGGTACCGAACATTGGCGCCATCTGTGGAGACTCTGTAGACATGGAGCGGCTTCCCACATCGGAGGAGCTTCGTGAAGGAGGAGGGGCTCACCTGAGTAGGGCGAGTTCAACGGCTCGTACCGCCGAACACCCACGTTCCTCCGTTCAGCCTAACCAACAGATTTACACCAAAACCCCTGAAAGGCGTCCCTTCGGGGGGGACAGGAGCCGATAGCGCCAAGATCCTGCAGGAACTCAGACACAGAGTACAAAACCTAGAACGGGAGCTGGCAGCGAAGAGCCGATCCCACGGGAATGTCAGCCACTCCCGCGGCGATGCTAGCCGATCCCGCACCCGCACCCACACCCGCTCTCCTTCCCGAAGACTAGAGAGCCGAGAAAGGAGTCCAACAAAGCGCCAAAAGGCAAGGGCAAATCTGTCATTTCCCACAAATTTCAAATCATGAAAAGATGGGGCATTAAATCTGTCATTTCCCACAAATTTCAAATCATGAAAAGATGGGGCATTTAATGCCCTGCGCAGAAGTCAAGGAAGCAGCGGCAAAGACGAGATAACCACGCATGAGAAACACGAAACGCTATCAACGAACTCCCGAGAAGAAGAACACACCACGCCTCGGCGAGTAGGACTAACGCGCCTAGCCACGAGTTCCAAACCTCAAGGCCAGCGCGTTGGGCCACTGTTACGGACCATTACAAGTCCAGCCCATCTAACTGACGGGTCGAGACACCACTCCTGACCCATGCCCCAAACTATCCCCAAGGAAAAACCAACGGGTCGGTTCCTAATACCTGACCCAGTTGACGTCTAACTTCGCCACCTACACAACCCAGCGCACCACGCCTAGCAAATCGGTCGGGTCGGCCTCCTCGGGGCAACACCCGAAGCCCCGACCCGATAACCGAGACGACCTGATCCTCCCACGTGGACGGGGGCAACTCACAAGCACCCTGGCCAGTGGGCTAGGTCACTTTGGACCCGCTCAGCACAGTATATAAAAGGAGAGGTCAGCACTCCTTCCAAGGTACACATCATCTTACCTAATTTGGTTGCCAACTCGTATGGATACTGACTTGATCGTCGGAGTGTCCTTGCAGGTGGCTACCCCCCTCAACACACCACCTCCGACGTCTCCAACCCACACCTTGGTCTTTTCTCCACGTCAGCTCAAGGTCTCACCCACTCACCATCTCATCACCCCCTGATTCGTCGAGTATCCGAGATCGCCAAGTACCGAACAAAAATAATAATTTATTTTTGTTTTTTTTTTATATATATATATATATATATATATATATATATATATATATATATATATATATATATATATATATATATATATATATATTAGCATGTCGATAAGATTGCATGTGTATGTGCAAACATTGAAATTTATATCTATATAATCTTAGCATGTGGATAACATTGTATTTTCGTTAGTATAATAAAAATTATGTTTGATTTTTTTTTAATTTGATAAATCTAAATGAAATGAAAAATGAATATGTCTAGATTTTTAGAAGATTAGAAATGTAGATATATTTTTAAATTTTTAAAAATTTAAATGTCTGCATATTAAAATGTTAAGGATCTAATGATCTTTTTTTCAAAAAAAAAAAGTGAAACAGCTACAGTAGTTAAAACATGCAGAAGCAAATTTTAAATTTTTTATTGTGCATAATTATATATGAAAACCAAGGTTTTGAAAACTGGTTCGAATCGGCCGATCGAATCGGTCAAATTGTGAACCGATATAAGAAACGAATTAGTTACATATCAAAACTGGAAAATTCAAAAATCGTCGTTGGACCATCAAATCGGTCGGTTGAATCGAATTGAGACCCGACCGATTTTCTGAAATTTGCTCAAAACGGCGCCGTTGGTTAGAGGAACCCTAACCATTAACCAAAATGCGCAGTACCCTCTTGGCATCTTCTCTCTCATAGTCTCACTCAGCCACTCTCCTCCTTCCTCTCATCGAGCTTCTCCCTCACATCCCTTTTTCTGGCCTCTGAACGAACACACTGAAGAACGCAGAGAAGAGAACTCGAACGCAGCTTGGAGGAAGCACCAAAGCAGCCCTTTCTCGTTGCTGTTCCTCAACGTCCAGCCACCACCGCCATTCGCATTGCTACAGCTTCGGCGCAACGTCGCCCTTGTTCACCGCGCGTCCGCCTCTTTTTTGGCCAAGCTTCTGCAATTCTGCCTCTGTTTTTTGGCCAATCCTTGTTCTGCTCTTTTTGGCCAACCCTTGTTCGAGCTGCTTAGCCCTCTGTTCATTCTTCTACGCCGCGTGTTTGAGCCACTGTTTCGCCGCCTTTCAGCCACTGTTCAGCCATTGTTCAGCCTCTGTTCAGCCATTTCCGTCGCATTTTAAAGCTCCTCCCTCTCCCTGTACTGTTTGAATTTCAGAACTGCTCCATCCTAGGGTAATTTTTCCCCTTCTTTTTGTTCTTTCTTATATTAATTATTCAGATATTGTTTATTTGATTGTTGTTTTTATGATTAGTATGTATTCTAGTTCTTATTTTGTTGTTGGTTTGCTGTAGTTTAAAATTTTAATTGTTCTTGTTATTTTGATTTTTAGTTTTAATTGATCTTATTAACTTATTAATTTGATAAATTATTGTTTTGGTGTTGTTCTTTACCTTTTGATTGTTATATTGTGTTTTGTTGTTGTTGATTTAATAAATTGTTCATTGAGTGGAAGATGAAAACCTGACATGTTAAAGCTGCTCCTGTCATGTTAAACCTGCCATATTAAAATTGTCCCTATTGGTTTAGCATGGCTCAATCCCTGCTTCCAAAGAGATTCTACCACCATGCTTGGACCTTCTCTCTGAGGTTGGCCGTGTGATAATTAAGGATGTAAATCTTGTGACCCACTTTAGGAATTAACTTTTTAGTTTCTTTTTTAAATTGGATATCAAAATTTTGTTTGTTGATACTAGCAATTTTGTTTGTTGATGTGTGAATATATTCTTTCATATTTCTCACTAAGTCGTAGTAATTTGTATACCTTTGATCTCATAGCCTTTGTATTGTTGCATATTGGTACATAAAAGATATTAAATTTTGTGACATATGGTAGTAACTAGTAAGTAGAGTAGTTTATTCTTTTCTTTTCTATTAGAGATATGTCAAATAGAACAATGTATATACTTTTGAAAACCAAATTATTTTTTTTGAGCCAAAATTTGGGTGATTACTCTTTTCTAAATATGCAAGCAATTCTATCTAGTTGGCCATGAAAGTTTTCTTTTTCTTTTTAGTATTAGTTCATGTTGTGAATGACTTTGTTTTGCAAATAAAACAGTCGTGAAGTTACTGTGAAACAGTGACATGAAATAATCTCTTGTTTTTTTCTAATTTTTTTTCTATTTTTTTCCTTTGGAAAATAACATATTAGGTACTTTCTTTTATTGGAATGTAGAAGATAGTATATATTTTTATGGTTTTATTCTTTATTATAACAAATTTTGAATAATTATTTTCAGTTACTATAAGAACCTTGTTGTTAGTTATTTTATTTATTATTTTATTATAAAACGGTTATTTCGGTTGAATCACGGTTGAACCGATTAGACTTGTAAACCAGTAAATCAATAGCTAGAGCAGTTCAATGATCGGTTCGATTTTCAGAACCTTGATGAAAACAAAACAAATAATAAAAGTGATGTGTACGTTTAAAACATTTTAAGAATTGTGTATGTTCAAAACATCGTATCTATTGGTTAAAGAGACACAATTTTTTAAGAATTGTGTATGTTTTAAAATATTGTATCTATTGACAATAGAAAAGACACAACTATTTGTATACGTAACAAATTATAATTGCTACGTGCAATATGTATAAATAAGTCATTGTCCACTATTTCAAATACATAATTATTAAGTGTATATTTTATTTAACTATTAAGAGATTTTTTTGTTCAAGAGAGTTGAGAATTTCTTACTAGTGCTAATTAAAAAATTCTTACGTTTCATTGTATCTTAGGAGAGTATTGTCATTAACCCTATAACAACTAAGCGTGGGGACAAATATTTTCTAAAGAAAGCGATCTAATCGTGCCTTGAAACTATCTTCATATACCTAATAATTTTAGAGACATATCTATTGAAGATAGCACAAGATCAAAATACCACGTTCAAGGTCATGAATCAAGAGTTTGTCAAGTTAGATCGCTTTAATGGAACGAACTTCAATCGTTGGAAGGACAAGATGATGTTTCTTCTTTCAGTTCTCAATCTTGCATATGTAATTGACTCAAAGACTATACCAATAGCCGATGTCGCTGAAAATTCCATTACAGAAGAGAAAGAAAAGATTGTTCAATTGAAAAAGAAACATGATGAAGATACTTTTGCATGTCGGGTCATGTTCTCGATACTTTATCCGACCGACTCTATGATTTCTATATGTCAATTCAATCTCCATTGGAGATTTGAAAATTTTTGAAAGAAAAGTACAATATTGTACGTTTATTATGATGAAATATTTCAAATTTATTATGAATGATACTATGCCTGTTATGCATCAAATTCATGATGAATTACAGATCCTTGTAAGTAGACTTCGTGATCTACAAATGGTGATCCCTAAATCATTACAAATTGAAGCAATTATTTTAAAATTTCCTTCATCATGAAATGGTTATAGGAAGAAACTTTTACATCTTAGTGAGGACTTCACAATTAAGAAATTACTAAGGCATATACGTATAGAGGAGAAAATTTGAAAACCTGATGTTGTATATCTCTCTCAAAGTTTTATAGTGAATTATATTGGTGATGACAAAACTAATAAGAAAAAAAAAGAAAGTTTGTAAATTAATTAAGTCTTTGTATGGCTTAAAACAAGCGCCTAAACAATGACATGAGAAGTTTAATTCAGTAGTGTTATCAAATGGCTTCTCACGTAATAGTGCGGATAAATATATTTACTCAAAATTTACTAAAAATTATGGAGTAATCATTTGTCTATATGTTAATGATATGTTAATTATCGAAACAAATTTAGAAGGAACTCGTGTAACGAAAGAGTATCTAACTTCTAAATTCAAGATGAAGGATTTGAATGAAATTGATACAATATTAAACATAAAGGTTCATAAGAATGAAGTTGACTTTACTTTAAATCAATCTCATCATATCAAAAAGGTATTGAAAAAGTTTGATCATCTTACAATTAAAGAATTCAATACACCCTATGATCCTAATTTTAAATTAGAAGGAAACATGAGAAGACTTATAGCACAATTAGAATATGCTAGTGCTATAGGAAGTTTAATTTATGTAATATATTGTACTAAATTTGATATAGCATTTGTTGTGTGCAAATTATCAAGGTTTATAGGAAAGCCTAGCAGTCAACATTGGAAAGCTATAACAAGAGTTCTTGGTTATCTCAAGAAAATCATAAACTTGGAATTACATTATAATGATTATCCCGCAGTTTTAGAAGGTTATTCCGACGCAAGTTGGATTACAAATCTTAGTGATAACAAATCCATTTCAAGATGGATTTTTACTATAGGTGGTGGAGTAATAAGTTAGGCCTCAAATAAAAAAACATGTATTACACATTCTACCATGGAGGCTGAGTTTGTAGTTTTATCTGCCGCAGGTAAAGAAGTGGAATGGTTAAGAAATTTATTTTATGATATAAAACTGTGGCCACAGCAGATGACAGCCATTTCAATCTTCTTGTTTTCGTATTTTTTTTCAAAACGACGTCGTTTCAAAGTTCCGATGAACGGAAAATGCCTCATAGACTACTATGAGTCCCAGAGTGCAACTTTAAAGATAAATTTAGGTAATTATTAATTTCAGGGATTACTTTAAAATTGGAGTGCAACTTCAATGACTACTTTAAAACTTAACTTATTTTATGTATTTTAAAACTTAATAGGCTAAAGTGTTTGATTTTAAAAAATATACATTCTGAAACAAATATTTTTTAAACCCGACTTCGACCCCCCTCACTTAAGATCACATTCGACAAAAAATCTATCCTGCATTGAGTAGGATAATTATCTGTCCCAATTGAATAGAGAAAAGATGGATACTAACAAATTTAAATAATGTAGTCATTCCTAATAGTAGTGTTACATGGATAAGTCATTTTGCTAATTTTTTTTGTTTGAGTTCATTAGTTCAACTAATATTTTTATTGGGTGAACAATTAAAATTGTTCCTAACTTTTAAAAGCACTAACAGAAATATTCCTACGTTCGATAAGAAGAAAACGTTCATAAAGTATTATAAAACGTGATAAAAATAATTAAAATAAATATTATTTTAATAAGTGACCAGATGTATGTATTTAATAAATTATTTATGCATTTTAAATTTATGTATTTAATCTTGTTATAGAATATACGTACGTAAAGTATACTATAATTTGGCTAATTAAAAAAATATTATTATATCACTAATAAAATTTATTATTTTTAATTAATATTTAATCAATTTTAAACCCTGATAAATTTAACATTTTTCATTATATTACTAAATATATATAGGTCTGCAATGATGATATTGAAATTGTCGGTCACACAAGTTGAATAAATTATTAATTATAACATCAAGAGACAAATAAAGTTGAATTATATATGACTATTATATAACATACAAATAAAAACACTTTTTTTTTGTCAGAACAAAAACACACTTTTAACATCAATTATGTTTGTGGTTAGGGATAAAAACAGCCAAACAGATCAGGTCAGACCAGATTTTATTTTTAATAGATCAGATCTATAATAAAATATATTAGCTTTAGTTTGATTTGTAGTCTGATATAAACTTTTTAATAAATATTGAATATAGCCTATTGTTAAATGGACCTCACCTGAAGTCTGTCTTACTACTAATATACACCCAACCTAATTCTGAATGAAATAGACATCTATTACTAATTAATGAACTGGCCCAGAGCCTTAGAGAAGGATATGGGCTAAGTAATGGCCACACATATCGAAGATATGAACTAGACAAAACAACCATGGGTCTAATCTGGAGAAAGTTTCATTGGCTTCTTAGACCATCTCTAGTAGGGAACTCATCCCAATTTCTGTTTATGGCCCACCTGTCATAAAAAGTAACTCCACATCAATTTTTACGTCATAAATAGTAAATAGGAACTCAAAGCATCTCTCTCTTCTCCATTAGAAGGAACTAACTTTAGTCCCTATTATGGTCCCACTTAATTAATTAATTAAAATATTTGTAATTAATGTAATTATTTTTTTAATAATGTAATTTAAATATTTAAATTTAAAAATAATTCACTATTAAAAGATATTAATATTAAATAAATTCATATATAACAATAATACACAATAGATAATTCATGGTTACACTAATTTGTAAAATTACTTAATACAAAGAAAAACATAATTAAACTCTAAAATTAACGACAAACATTATAAAATTGCCATATGTGTTCAATCAAGTCCTCCTTCAATATTAGTTAAATAATTCACTAATTAATTATTATAATTATTAATAAATTAATTATAATTTAATTACTTAATTAATTATTAGTTAAATAATTAATATAAATTATTAATTAAATAAGTATATCAATATTTAATATAATTAATTATTATAATTATTATTAAATTAATTAACATTTTATACAATTATTTATTTTTTATTAACATGCCATTTGGCAAGTTTTGATTGAGCAATGGGAGTCCCCATTCAGAGGGACTCCCTCTTCTTGAAAACAGTGAGGGAACTCACTTTAAGAGTGAGGGAACTCACTTTAGGTCTACTCCAACGCTCTAATTCCTCCTTTTCTCTGACTATATAGTAACCGGGCTCCCCATTGGAGATGCTCTTAAGACATTAATGCTTTCATAATATGAAAAAGTGTGAAGTGTTGTTTTGTCAATACCCTATTTTGTGGAAACCCCCCCCCCCAAAGTGTGAAGTGTTGTTTTGTCAATACCCTATTTTGTGGAAAAAGCCCCCCCCCCTTTTTTTTTGAAAAAATCTATCTATTTTCATGCCCTAGTAGCACTTCCAGATTTGGTTCAAACTTATTTAAACATCTCATAGATACAAGTTATTTGTTGACAAGTGTTCTAATAATTTTTGTAAGAAATAAATTATTGACAAAAAAATTAAGATCTTTTCATTTATTTTTTAATTATATTTGGATTTATAACAAATTTTGAAGATTCGTTAGAAAAAAATAATTAAAAGAAAGAACACAACATTAAAAAACATCGTAATTCAAAAATTTCTGATAATAAAATATTTTTAAATTAATATACTTTTTGATATATTAATTAAAGAATTAATGTTCAAATTCTTGAAAGATCGCATACTTTTTAAATTAATCTCCTAAAGAATATATTAATTATTTTAGTTTTTAGATACTACCGAAAGTTAAATTTGGTGTTGTGACGAGCGGATAATTTATACGCTTTTTGACATTATTTTTAGGTAGTTTTTAGTATGATCTAGTTACTTTAAGGGATGTTTTTATTAGTTTTTATGCAAAATTCACATTTCTGGACTTTACTATGAGTTTGTGTGTTTTTCTGTGATTTCAGGTATTTTCTGGCTGAAATTGAAGGACCTAAGCAAAAATCTGATAGGAGGCTGACAAAGGACTGCTCATGCTGTTGGATTCTGACCTCCTTGCACTCGAAATAGATTTTCTAGAGCTACCGAACTCCAAATGGTGCGCTCTCAGATGCGTTGGAAAGTAGACATCCAGGGCTTTTCAGTAATATATAATAGTTCATACTTTATTTGAGTTTAGATGACGCAAACTGGCGTTCAACGACAGTTCCATGCTGCATTCTGGAGTAAAACGCTAAAAACACGTCACAAACTAGAGTTAAACGCCAAAAACAAGTTACAACTTGGCGTTTAACCCCAAGAGAAGCCTTTGCACGTGTAAAGCTCAAGCTCAGCCCAAGCACACACCAAAGTGGGCCCCAGAAGTGAATTTCTGCACTCAGACTTATTTCTATAAACCCTAGTAACTAGTCTAGTATAAATAGGACTTTTTACTATTGTATTTTTATCGATCTTTGGACGTTTAGTCCTTAGACCATAGTCTTTTTCCCTATTTTTCGAATTCATATGCCACTTAGGGAGGCTGGCCATTCGGCCATGCCTAGACCTTGTTCTTATGTATTTTCAACGGTGGAGTTTCTACACACCATAGATTAAGGTGTGGAGCTCTGCTGTTCCTCAAGTATTAATGCAAAGTAATATTGTTCTTCTATTCAATTCATGCTTATTCTTATTTTAAGATATTCGCTGCACTTCAACATGATGAATGTGATGATTCATGACACTTATCATCATTCTCACCTATGAACGCGTGCTTGACAACCACTTCCGCTCTACCTTAGATCGAGCGCATATCTCTTAGTCTCCATTCCGAAAGATTGGAGTCTTCGTGGTATAAGCTAGAATTATTGGCGGCCATTCCTAAGATCCGAAAAGTCTAAACCTTGTCTGTGGTATTCCGAGTAGGATCTGAGATGGGATGACTGTGACGAGCTTCAAACTCGCGAGTGTTGGGCGTAGTGACAGACGCTAAAGAATCACTGGATTCTATTCCAACATGATCGAGAACCGACAGATGAATAGCCGTGCGGTGACAGCGCACCTGGACCATTTTCACTGAGAGGACGGACGATAGCCATTGACAACGGTGATCCCCCAACATACAGCTTGCCATGGAAAGGAGTAAGAATGATTGGATGAAAGCAGTAGGAAAGCAGAAATTCAGAAGAAACAAAGTATCTTCATGCGCTTATCTGAAATTCCCACCAATGAATTACATAAGTATCTCTATCTTTATTTTATGCTTTATTTATCTTTAATTTTCAAAATTCATTATAACCATTATAATCTGCCTGACTGAGATTTACAAGATGATCATAGTTTGCTTCATACCAACAATCTCAGTGGGATCGACCCTTACTCACGTAAGGTTTATTACTTGGACGACCCAGTGTACTTGCTGGTTAGTTGTGCGAAGTTGTGAAGAATATGTGTGAACCATAGTATTATGCACCAAGTTTTTGCAACCATTGCTAGGAATTGTTTGAGTTGTGAAAAGTATGAGTCACAATTTTGCCTATCAAAGAGTGATAGGGTTTTATGGCTTTCCAGAAAATCAAAACAAGCAAGCTAGTTGGGAACTTATAAGGTCGCTTGGACAGAATTCTAATCTCCCCTGGGTGATAATTGGTGACTTCAACCAGGTAATGAGCCAGAGCGAGAAACAAGGAGGAGCCCCAGTTATTTTATCACAAGTCAGAGGCTTTCAAGAGGCTATCCAAACCAGTGAGCTTCTTGATCTCAGCTTCATTGGTAATTCTTTTACCTGGTCAAATGGGTAGGTAGGGGAAAAGAATATTCAAGAACATTTGGACAGAGCTATAGCGAATATTGAATGGAAGGAGAAATTTCCAAAGTCAGCAGTCCAGCATTTAACTAGATATAAATCAGACCACTGTCCCATTTTTCTTGACTTAATTGGAAGTGAAAGGTTAAGAAGGAAGAAATAGAAAAAATTCAGATTTGAAGAAATATGGTTGACGAATGAAAATTGTGAACACATAGTAGAGGAAACATGGAAAAATAGCAGGGGGACATAAAGGAGAAGCTACAATCCTGCACTGAGAGACTGGATAGCTAGGGACAAGAAGTTTTTGGGGACGTCCCAAGGAGAATTAGGGTGAACCAAGAGAGGTTGGATGGTGCACGAAATTGCAATCACACTTTTGCAACTCCGCACAACTAACCAGCAAGTGTACTGGGTCGTCCAAGTAATACCTTGCGTGAGCAAGGGTCGATCCCACAGAGATTGTCGGCTTGAAGCAAGCTATGGTTATCTTGTAAATCTTAGTCAGGATATCAGAAATTATCAGGATTGATTGTGAAAAGCAAAAGAACATGAAATGATTACTTGTTTTGCAGTAATGGAGAATAGGTTGAGGTTTGGAGATGCTCCATCTTCTGAATCTCTGCTTTCCTACTGTCTTCTTCTTCGAACACGCAAGTCTCCTTCCATGGCAAGCTGTATGTAGGGTTTCACTGTTGTCAATGGCTACCTCCCATCCTCTCAGTGAAAGCGATTGCATATGCTCTGTCACAGCATAGCGGAATTCATCTGTCGGTTCTCAATCAGGCCGGAATAGAATCCAGTGATTCTTTTGCGTCTGTCACTAACGCCCCGCCTTCAGGAGATTGAAGCACGTCACAGTCATTCAATCATTGAATCCTACTCAGAATACCACAGACAAGGTTTAGACCTTCCGGATTCTCTTGAATGCCGCCATCAGTTCTAGCTTATACCACGAAGATTCCGATTAAAGAATCCAAGAGATAACTACTTAATCTAAGGTAGAACGGAAGTGGTTGTCAGTCACACGTTCATAGTTGAGAATGATGATGATTGTCACAGATCATCACATTCATCCGGATTAAGAACAAGTATTATCTTAGAATGGAAGCAAGCATGATTGAATGAGAAACAGTAGTAATTGCATTAATCCATCAAGACACAGCAGAGCTCCTCACCCCCAACCATGGGGTTTAGAGACTCATGCCGTGGAAAATACACAAAGAAAACGTGTAAAGTGTCATGAGGTCATAAGGTCATAAGGTACAATGTCAAAAGATCCTATTAATAGTAAACTAGTGTCCTAGGGTATACAGAAATGAGTAAATGACGTAAAAATCCACTTCTGGGTCCACTTGGTGTGTGCTTGGGCTGAGCAATGAAGCTTTTATGTGTAGAGACGTTTTCTGGAGTTAAACGCCAGCTTTCATGCCAGTTTGGGCGTTTAACTCCAAGTTTTATGCCAGTTCCGGCGTTTAACGCTAGAATTTCTGAGGGAGACTTTGAGCGCCGGTTTGGGCCATCAAATCTCGGGCAAAGTATGGACTATCATATATTGCTTGAAAGCCCAGGAAGTCTACTTTCTAATGCCGTTGAGAGCGCGCCAATTGGGCTTTTGTAGCTCCAGAAAATCCGCTTCGAGTGCAGGGAGGTCAGAATCCAACAGCATCTGCAGTCCTTTTTGGTCTCGGAATCAGATTTTTGCTCAGGACCCTCAATTTCAGCCAGAAAATACCTGAAATCACAGAAAAACACACAAACTCATAGTAAAGTCCAGAAAAGTGAATTTTAGCTAAAAACTAATAAAAATATACTAAAAACTAACTAGATTATACTAAAAACATACTAAAAACAATGCCAAAAGCATACAAATTATCCGCTCATCACAACACCAAACTTAAATTGTTGCTTGTCCCCAAGCAACTGAAAATCAAAATAGGATAAAAAGAAGAGAATATACTATAGACTCCAAAATATCAAGGAAACATAGTTCCAATTAGATGAGCGGGACTAGTAGCTTTTTGCCTCCGAACAGTTTTGGCATCTCACTCTATCCTTTGAGGTTCAGAATGATTGGCATCTATAAGAACTCAGAACTCAGATAGTGTTATTGATTCTCTTAGTTGAGCATAATGATTCTTGAACATAGCTAGTGTATGAGTCTTGGCCGTGGCCCAAAGCACTCTGTCTTCCAGTATTACCACCGGATACATACATGCCACAGACACATAATTGGGTGAACCTTTTCAGATTGTGACTCAGCTTTGCTAAAGTCCCCAATTAGAGGTGTCCAAGGTTCTTAAGCACACTCTTGTTGCCTTGGATCACAACTTTATTTCTTTTCTTCTTCTTTTTCTTTCTTTCTTTCTCTTTTTTTTTCGAATTTTTTTTTTGATTGCTTTTTCTTGCTTCAAGAATCACTCTAATGATTTTTAGATCCTCAATAACAGTTCTCTTTCTCCTCATTCTTTCAAGAGCCAACAATTTTTTTAACATTCTCAAAACAACAAATTCAAGAGACATATGCACTGTTCAAGCATTCATTCAGAAAGCAAAAAGTATTGTCACCACATCAAACTAATTCAACTAGTTTCAATGATAAATTTCGAAATCCTGTACTTCTTGTTCTTTTGTGATTAAAGCATTTTTCATTTAAGAGAGGTGATGGATTCATAGGACATTCATATCTTTAAGGCATAAAATTTCAATTTTATTAATTATGAATTAAAACAAGACTCAAAGAAAACGAAAAATAAAAACAAAACAAAGGAAAAAAAACGCAAACATAGGCTCCTAATGATAGAGGTTTTCACAGAGTTAGGACTCAACAACCTTGATTTTGAGAAGTGGATGCTCCCTCAGCTTGAGAGGAGAGCTTTTGGCGTTTCAACTCTTGGAGCTCACGCCCCTGCTTCTCTTGTTCCTTCAGCAATTTGCAGAGCATGCAGTTCTGATTCTGCTGTTCTTCCTTCAGTTGCTCCATAGTCTCTTGCAGCTTGTTAATAGATGCTTCTAAGCTGGTCCAGTAGTCAATTCTTGGGAACTCAGGGAGGAATTCCTGCGCCCTCCTCTTGATAGAGTTGTCTTGCACTTGTCCTTCCATTGACTTCTTGGTGATTGGGTGTTCAATGGGTATGAACTCATCTACTCCCATCTTCACCCCAGCCTCTTTACAATGCAAGGAAATCAAGCTTGGGTAAGCCAGTTTGGCTTCAGTGGAATTCTTATTTGCAATTGTATAGATCTCACAAGCAATCACATGATGGACCTCCACTTCTTTTCCAAGCATAATGCAATGAATCATCACTGCCCTCTTGATGGTGACCTCAGAACGGTTGCTAGTGGGCAATATGGAGCGCCCAATAAAGTCTATTCACCCTCTTGCAATTGGCTTGAGGTCTCCCCTCTTGAGTTGGTTTGGGACACCCTTTGAATTGGTTATCCACTAAGTCCCAGGGAGGCATATGTCCTCTAGAACTTGATCCAACCCTTTATCTACTCTCACCATCCTCCTATTGAAGGAGTCAGGATCATCTTGCAGTTGAGGTAGTTTGAAGATTTCTCTTATTTTGTCCAGATGGAAGTACATAACTTTCCCTCTGACCATGGTTCTGTAGGTATGGTAAGCAGTTCCAGTCATTCTCTGCTTATCTGTTAGCCACAGATTAGAGTAGAATTCCTGAACCATGTTCCTTCCAACCTTTATTTCAGGATTGGTCAGAATTTCCCATCCCCACCATTCGAATTTGCTCTTGGATCCCCGGATATTCATCTTCTTTCAGATCAAATTTAACTTCCGGGATCACTGACCTCAGACCCATTATTTTGTGATAATGGTCTTCATGTTCTTTAGTTAAGAACGTCTCTTGATTCCAAAGATTCTTTGGATTAGTCTCTTTCTTTCCTCTTGAATTGGTTTGTTTTCCCTTAGGAGCCATGATCTTAATGAATCTTGGCTTAGTGATCACGGAAAAGCACACCAAACTTAGAGGTTTTGCTTGTCCTCAAGCAAAAAGAGAAGAAAGAAGAGAAGAGAGAGAGAGAGGAAGAGGAAATTCGAATGGTGTGGTGGAAAGAGGAAGCCAAACACGAATTTATAAGGTGAGGGGGAGAGTTTTTTCGAAAAAAAAGAGAGATTTGAAAGGAGATTAGAGAAGATATGGAAAGAATTTGAGAAAAGGGTGAGTTTTTGAAGAAAATTTGGGATTAATTTGAAATAGATTTGAAGAATGGTTTTGATTTGTGAAGATTTGAAAGTGAATGATGAAAGGTTGAAGTGCATTTATGTAGAAGAGTATGGGTAAAAAGAGGAAAGTTTGAAAAAAATTGAGTTGAAAACAAAAATGTGGTCCCCCCACCTTTCTGGCGTTAAACGCCCAGAATGGCACCCATTCTGGCGTTTAACGCCCAATTGCTACCCCTTTTGGGCGTTTAACGCCCAGCCAGGTGCCCTGGCTGGCGTTAAACGCCAGAAAGCCTTTATCACTGGGCGTTTTTCAAAACGCCCAGGATGCTGCACACCTGGCGTTAAACGCCCAGAATGGTGCCCATTCTGGCGTTTAACGCCCAAAATGGCACCATTCCTGGCGTTAAACGCCCAGAATGGTACCCATTCTGGCGTTTAACGCCCAAAATGCCCCTTACTGGCGTTTTTTCGCCAGTAAGCTCATTTTCTCTGCTTTTTGAGCTGAATCCTTCTGTAACTCTGTGAATTCCTTCATTTTTGATATTTGCCTCTGTAAGAACCAATCATACAACCTACTAATGACTGGGTTGCCTCCCAGCAAGCGCTTCTTTACTGTCTTTAGCTGGACTTTCACTGAGAATCACTCAAGCCTCAGTTTTGAGCACTCCTGCTCAAAGTTTCCTTCAAGATAATGCTTGATTCTCTGTCCATTAACAATGAACTTCTTGTCAGAATCAATATCCTGAAGCTCAACATATCCATATGGTGACACTCCTGTAATCACATACGGACCCCTCCAACGGGATTTGAGTTTTCCTGGAAACAGTCTGAGCCTAGAGTTGAAGAGCAGAACATTTTGTCCTGGCTCAAAGACTCTGGTTGACAACTTCTTGTCATGCCATTTCTTTGCCTTTTCCTTATAAATTTTTGCATTTTCAAAGGCATTGAGTCTGAACTCCTCTAGCTCATTTAACTGGAGCAATCATTTTTCACCAGCTAACTGTGCATCCATGTTTAGGAATCTGGTTGCCCAGTAGGCTTTATGTTCCAGTTCCACAGGCAAATGACAGGCCTTCCCATATACCAGTTGGTATGGGGAGGTCCCGATAGGGGTCTTGAATGCTGTTCTGTATGCCCACAGAGCATCATCCAAGCTCTTTGCCCAATCCTTTCTTCGGGCTATCACAGTCCGTTCTAGGATTCCTTTTAGCTCTCTGTTAGAGACCTCAGCTTGCCCATTTATCTGTGGATGATACGGAGTTGCCACTTTGTGGCTAATTCCATATCTAACCATAGCAAGGTGTAGCTGTTTATTACAGAAATGAGTGCCCCCATCACTGATTAGCACTCTGGGAACGCCAAATCTGCTGAAAATGTTTTTCTGGAGGAATTTCAGTACGGTCTTAGTATCATTGGTGGGTGTAGCAATCGCTTCTACCCACTTAGACACATAGTCTACTGCCACCAGAATGTAAGTGTTTGAGTATGATGGTGGGAATGGCCCCATGAAGTCAATTCCCCATACATCAAACAGTTCTATCTCTAATATCCCTTGTTGAGGCATGGCATATCCATGAGGCAGGTTACCAGCTCTTTGGCAACTGTCACAGTTACGCACAAACTCTCGGGAATCTTTATAGAGAGTAGGCCAGTAGAAACCACATTGGAGGACTTTAGTGGCTGTTCGCTCACTTCCAAAATGTCCTCCACACTGTGATCCATGGCAGTGCCATAGGATCCTTTGTGCTTCTTCTCTGGGTACACACCTGCGGATCACTCCGTCAGCACATCTCTTAAAGAGATATGGTTCATCCCAGAGGTAGTACTTGGCATCTGAAATTAATTTCTTTCTCTGCACGTGGCTGTACTCCTTGGGAATGAACCTCACAGCTTTAAAATTTGCAATATCTGCAAACCATGGAGCTTCCTGAATGGCAAATAGTTGCTCATCTGGGAAAGTCTCAGAAATCTCAGTAGAAGGGAGGGACGCCCCAGCTACTGGTTCTATTCGGGACAGATGATCAGCTACTTGGTTTTCTGTCCCTTTTCTGTCTCTTATTTCTATATCAAACTCTTGCAGAAGCAACACCCATCTGATGAGCCTGGGTTTTGAATCCTACTTTGTGAGTAGATATTTAAGAGTAGCATGGTCAGTGTACACAACCACTTTGGATCCCACTAGATAGGATCTAAACTTGTCAATGGCATAGACCACTGCAAGTAACTCTTTTTCTGTGGTTGTGTAGTTCTTCTGTGCGTCATTTAGGACACGGCTGGCATAGTAGATGACGTGCAGAAGCTTGTTATGCCTCTGTCCCAACACTGCACCAATGGCATGGTCACTGGCATCACACATTAGTTCAAATGGCAATGTCCAATCTGGTGCAGAGATGACTGGTGCTGTGACCAACTTAGCTTTCAGGGTCTCAAACGCCTGCAGACACTGTGTGTCAAACACAAATGGTGTGTCAGCAGCTAACAAGTTACTCAGAGGTTTTGCAATTTTTGAAAAATCCTTTATAAACCTTCTGTAGAACCCTGCATGCCCCAGAAAGCTTCTGATTGCCTTAACATTGGCAGGTGGTGGTAATTTTTCAATTACCTCTACCTTTGCCTTATCCACCTCTATTCCCTTGTTTGAAATTTTGTGCCCAAGAACAATTCCTTCAGTCACCATAAAGTGACATTTCTCCCAATTTAAAACCAGGTTAGTCTCTTGGCATCTTTTCAAGACAAGTGCTAGGTGATTAAGACAGGAGTTAAATGAGTCTCCATATACTGAAAAGTCATCCATGAAGACTTCCAGAAATTTCTCTACCATATCTGAGAAGATAGAGAGCATGCACCTCTGAAAGGTTGCAGGTGCATTGCACAGACCAAAAGGCATCCTCCTATAGGCAAACACGCCAGAAGGGCAAGTGAATGCTGTTTTCTCTTGGTCCTGAGGATCTACTGCAATTTGGTTGTAGCCTGAATAGCCATCCAAAAAGCAGTAATAATCATGGCCAGCTAGTCTTTCTAGCATTTGGTCTATGAATGGTAAAGGAAAATGATCATTTCTGGTGGCTGTATTGAGCCTTCTGTAGTCAATACACATGCGCCACCCTGTGACTGTCCTTGTAGGAACCAGTTCATTTTTTTCATTATGAACCACTGTCATGCCTCCCTTTTTGGGAACAACTTGGACAGGGCTCACCCAGGGGCTATCAGAAATAGGATAAATAATCCCAGCCTCTAGTAGTTTAGTGACCTCTTTCTGCACCACCTCCTTCATGGCAGGATTTAGCCTCCTCTATGGTTGGACCACTGGTTTGGCATTATCCTCCAATAGGATCTTGTGCATGCATCTAGCTGGGCTAATACCCTTAAGATCACTTATGGACCACCCAAGAGCTGTCTTGTGTGTCCTTAGCACTTGAATCAGTGCTTCCTCTTCCTGTGAATTTAAAGCAGAGCTTATAATCACTGGAAAAGTGTCACCCTCTCCCAGAAATGCATATTTCAGGGATGGTGGTAGTGGTTTGAGTTCAGGCTTGGGAGGCTTATCCTCCTCCTGAGGAATTTTCGAAAATTTCTTTGCCTCCTCTACTTCTTCTTGATCAGGTTGAGCATCTTTAAAGATGTCTTCAAGCTTTGATTCTAGGCTTTCAGCCATATTGATCTCTTCTACCAGAGAATCAATAATGTCAGCGCCCATGCAGTCATTTGGTGTGTCTGGATGCTGCATGGCTTTTACAGCATTCAACTTGAACTCATCCTCATTGACCCTCAAGGTTACTTCCCCTTTTTGTACATCAATGAGAGTTCGTCCAGTTGCTAGGAAGGGTCTTCCTAGAATGAGAGTTGCACTCTTGTGCTCCTCCATTTCCAGCACCACAAAGTCAGTTGGAAAGGCAAATGGCCCAACCTTGACAATCATGTCCTCAATTATGCCTGATGGGTATTTAATGGAGCCATCAGCAAGTTGGAGGCATATCCGGGTTGGTTTGACTTCTCCAGTCAACCCAAGCTTTCTGATAGTGGATGCAGGTATTAGATTAATGCTTGCTCCAAGATCACATAGAGCTGTCTTGGTGCAGGCACCTTCCAATGTGCATGGTATCATAAAGCTTCCTGGATCTTGAAGCTTTTCTGGTAAGCTTTTTAATATGACTGCACTGCATTCTTCAGTGAGAAACACTTTTTCAGTTTCTCTCCAATCCTTCTTATGACTTAAGATCTCTTTCATGAACTTAGCATAAGAAGGTATTTGCTCAAGTGCCTCTGCAAACGGAATCTTTATTTCAAGAGTCCTTAGATAGTCTGCAAAGCGGGCAAATTGCTTATCCTGTTCCGCTTGGCGGAGTTTTTGAGGATAAGGCATATTGGCTTTATATTCTTCAACCTTAGATGCTGCAGGTTTATTCCTTACAGAAGTGGTTGAAGAAGCCTTGTTAGAGGGATTACTGTCAGCACTCTCAGGTGTCTGATTCTCCCCAGGCGTCTGAACGCCAGGATTGGGTGGAAATTGGGCGTTTAACGCCAGCTTTTCCCCCTTTTCTGGCGTTTGAACGCCAGAACTGGGCATGGAATGGGCGTTTAACGCCAGCTTTCCTTCCCTTTCTAGCGTTTGAACGCCAATAACATTCCTCTCTGGGCTCTTACTGTCCTCAGAGGGATTTTGAACAGTGGTTTGGTTGTCCTCTGTCAATTGTTCCTTGTTTGGCTTTTTACTCTTTTGAGCAGTGTTATTCAGGGTCTTCCCACTCCTCAATTGAACTGCTTGACATTCCTCTATTATCTGTTTAGATAATTGCTGTTTTGCTTGATTCAACTGCAGTTCTATGCTCTTGTTAGCAACTTTAGTTTCATGGAGCATCTCTTTAAAGTCTGCTAACTGTTCTGTCATCAGGAGCAACTGTTGATTAAGCTCAATTATTTGTTCTTGAGGACTAGGGTCAGTGACTACTGCCATGACTTCCTCTTTTGGAGAGAACTCATTGCTAGAGTACAAATATTGGTTTCTAGCAACAGTGTCTATAAGCTCTTGAGCTTCTTCAATTGTCTTCCTCATGTGAATAGATCCACCAGCTGAGTGGTCTAAAGACATCTGAGCTTTTTCTGTAAGCCCATAATAAAAAATGTCTAACTGTACCCATTCTGAAAACATTTCAGAGGGACATTTCCTTAGCATACCTCTATACCTCTCCCAGGCATTATAAAGGGATTCATTATCCTCTTGTTTAAAGCCTTGGATGTCTAGCCTTAGCTGTGTCATCCTCTTAGGAGGGTAAAAATGATTCAGGAATTTGTCTGACAACTGTTTCCATGTCTTTATGCTTGCTGTAGGTTGGTTATTCAACCACCTTTTAGCTTGATCTTTTACAGCAAATGGAAACAGTAATAGTCTGTAGACATCCTGATCTACCTCTTTATCATGTACTGTGTCAGCAATTTGTAAAAACTGTGCCAGAAACTCAGTAGGTTCTTCCTGTGGAAGACCGGAATACTGGCAATTTTGCTGCACTATGATAATGAGTTGAGGATTTAATTCAAAGCTGCTTGCTTTGATGGGAGGTGTACAGATGCTACTCCCATATGCAGCTGTAATGGGGTTAGCATATGACCCCAGAGTCCTTTTGGACTGATCAATCCCACTTATGTCCATAATGGACAAAAGGGAAATGACTATGATTGCAAACAGATAAATTTTGTTTTTTTTTTTTGAATTTACGAAAAATAAAATAAAATAAAAGAAAATTAAAATAAAATTTCGAAAATCAAAAAGAAAATAAGATCAAAGCAAATTGAAAACTGAATCAATGAGTTAATTAAAAAGATTTTGAAAACAGCAATTAGAAAGATATGATTGAAAAATTTTTATGAAAAAGATTTGATTTTTAAAAAGAGGAAAGAGAAAAACACAAAAAGACACCAAACTTAAAATTTTAGAAAATCAAACACACAGTTTTCGAAAATTTTTAAGGGAAAAACACAAAGAGGACACCAAACTTAGAATTTTTATGAATCAAAAAGGGACTAAGAACATGCAAATTCGAAAATTAAAAGAAAAACAAAAACATGCAATTGACACCAAACTTAAAATATGAAACTAGACTCAACTAAAAGACTCTAAACCAACAAAAATAAAACAGTCCTAATCTAAGCAACAAGATAAGCCGTCAGTTGTCCAAACTCAACAATCCCCGGCAACGGCGCCAAAAACTTGGTGCACGAAATTGCAATCACACTTTTGCAACTCCGCACAACTAACCAGCAAGTGTACTGGGTCGTCCAAGTAATACCTTGCGTGAGCAAGGGTCGATCCCACAGAGATTGTCGGCTTGAAGCAAGCTATGGTTATCTTGTAAATCTTAGTCAGGATATCAGAAATTATCAGGATTGATTGTGAAAAGCAAAAGAACATGAAATGATTACTTGTTTTGCAGTAATGGAGAATAGGTTGAGGTTTGGAGATGCTCCATCTTCTGAATCTCTGCTTTCCTACTATCTTCTTCTTCGAACACGCAAGTCTCCTTCCATGGCAAGCTGTATGTAGGGTTTCACCGTTGTCAATGGCTACCTCCCATCCTCTCAGTGAAAGCGATTGCATATGCTCTGTCACAGCATAGCGGAATTCATCTGTCGGTTCTCAATCAGGCTGGAATAGAATCCAGTGATTCTTTTGCGTCTGTCACTAACGCCCCGCCTTCAGGAGATTGAAGCACGTCACAGTCATTCAATCATTGAATCCTACTCAGAATACCACAGACAAGGTTTAGACCTTCCGGATTCTCTTGAATGCCGCCATCAGTTCTAGCTTATACCACGAAGATTCCGATTAAAGAATCCAAGAGATAACTACTTAATCTAAGGTAGAACGGAGGTGGTTGTCAGTCACACGTTCATAGTTGAGAATGATGATGATTGTCACAGATCATCACATTCATCCGGATTAAGAACAAGTATTATCTTAGAATGGAAGCAAGCATGATTGAATGAGAAACAGTAGTAATTGCATTAATCCATCAAGACACAGCAAAGCTCCTCACCCCCAACCATGGGGTTTAGAGACTCATGCCGTGGAAAATACACAAAGAAAACGTGTAAAGTGTCATGAGGTCATAAGGTCATAAGGTACAATATCAAAAGATCCTATTAATAGTAAACTAGTGTCCTAGGGTATACAGAAATGAGTAAATGACGTAAAAATCCACTTCTGGGTCCACTTGGTGTGTGCTTGGGCTGAGCAATGAAGCTTTTATGTGTAGAGACGTTTTCTGGAGTTAAACGCCAGCTTTCATGCCAGTTTGGGCGTTTAACTCCAAGTTTTATGCCAGTTCCGGCGTTTAACGCTGGAATTTCTGAGGGAGACTTTGAGCGCCGGTTTGGGCCATCAAATCTCGGGCAAAGTATGGACTATCATATATTGATGGAAAGCCCAGGAAGTCTACTTTCCAATGCCGTTGAGAGCGCGCCAATTGGGCTTCTGTAGCTCCAGAAAATCCGCTTCAAGTGCAGGAAGGTCAGAATCCAACAGCATCTGCAGTCCTTTTTGGTCTCGGAATCAGATTTTTGCTCAGGACCCTCAATTTCAGCCAGAAAATACCTGAAATCACAGAAAAACACACAAACTCATAGTAAAGTCTAGAAAAGTGAATTTTAGCTAAAAACTAATAAAAATATACTAAAAACTAACTAGATTATACTAAAAACATACTAAAAACAATGCCAAAAAGCATACAAATTATCCGCTCATCATTGGACAATCTCAACAAACTCCCACAATCCGACGAGACTTTGAGGAGGACAAAAGAGGTAAAGGCCGAACTAGACAACCTACTGCAAGGCAAAAAAATTTGGTGGAGCCAGAGATCAAGAGCCACATGGATGAACTATGGAGACAAAAATACCAAGTTCTTCCACCAAAAAGCATCCCAGAGAAAAAGGAGAAATCGAGTAGATTTAATCACAGATGACGCGGGAAACAAGTACGAGGATGAAGAAAAAATTGAAAGGGTAATGAAAAGTTTTTTTGAGAAACTGTTTACATCGGAAGAAGTTATAGATGTGAAAGATTCAGTTGACGTGGTGAGAGGCAGGATAAATGATGAAAGATTTGAGACTCTCAATGCTGATTTCACTAGCGAAGAAGTTTATCAAGCGCTTCATTAGATGCACCCTACGAAAGTGCCGGGACCCGATGGTTTACCAGCCATCTTCTACCAAAGAATGTGAAAATGGGTTGGTAAGGATGTCACTGATGCTGTCCTAAAGATTCTCAATGAAGGAGCTGACCCAAAGCAAATAAACTAAACCCATATCTGGATGATCCCCAAAGTGACAAGGCCTAAACACACTAAAGAGTACCGTCCCATCTCTCTATGCAATGTCATCTTCAAATTGGTAATAAAAACCATGGCTAATAGATTAAAGATCATCCTCCCGCAGATTATTGGTGAAAATCAAAGCGCCTTTGTCCCAGATAGACTAATCACGGATAATGGGCTGATTGCCTTTGAAATCTTTTACTACATGAAGAAAAAGATAGGGGGAATGAAAGGTTATGTAGGTCTAAAGCTTGATATAGAGAAAGCGTACGATAGAGTCAAGTGGATTTTCCTAAGAGAGGTGTTAATCTCAATGGGTTTTCTAAATAGATGGGTGCAAACAATCTGGAATTGTGTCAGTACAACCTCCTTCTCAGTGCTGCTGAATGGAGCCCTATTGAAACCTTTCAAACCCTTGAGAGGGTTGAGACAAGGAGACCCCCTCTCCCCATACCTCTTCATTATTTGTGCCGAAGTGCTATCGGGCAACCTCATGAAGGCACAAGAGAGCAAAATGATTCACGGGATCAAGATCTCTAGAACAGGGCCAGAGATAAACCATCTCTTCTTTGCAGATGATAGTATACTCTTCACTAGAGCAACGGACCAGGACATCCAAGCAACAAAGGAAGTGCTGGTCAGATTCCAACAAGCCTCGGGACAACGAATTAACACAGAGAAATTAGAGCTATCTTTTAGTCGAAATGTACCTACTATCAGACAAAGGCTGATCCAGGAATGGTTAGGAATAAAGGCTGTAGAAAGGCACTCAAAGTATTTGGGGCTGCCGACTTTTGTTGGAAGATCCAAGAAACTAGTCTTCGAGTACGTCCAAGAGAGGGTGTGGAAAAAGCTCAAAGGGTGGAAGAAAAAGTTCCTATCAAAGGTTGGGAAGGAGGTGCTCATAAAAGCGATGGTTCAATCAATTCTAACTTACATCATGGGTTGTTTTAGGTTACCAACTAGCCTATGTCAACTCATCGCATCTATGATTAGTAAGTTTTACTGGGGCTCAAAGAATGGAGAGAGAAAGATACATTGGGTAAAATGGGAAAAACTCTGTAACCCAAAACAGAGTGGAGGATTAGGCTTTCGAGACATTGAGGCCTTTAATTCAGCTCTCTTAGCTAAACAGGGGTGGAGACTCATTCGGAACTCAGAATCTTTGGCCATAAGAACCATCAGAAAAAAATACTACAATCGAAAAACCTTTTTGAATGCAGATTTGGGGTTCACTCCCAGTTACACGTGGAGAAGCATATGGCAAACAAAAGGTGTGCTTGAACTGGGTGGTTTCTGGAAGGTAGGTAATGGTGAAGAGATTAAAGTTTGGAAAGATCCCTGGCTACCCAAATAGAACGGTTCAAAAGTATGGTCCCCCAACCAACCATCTCTAGACAAGAATACTAAAGTAAAAGAGCTTATGAAGGAAGAGGGAAAAGAATGGAACACAGAGCTGATAAACCAAGTTTTCCTACCTTTCGAAGCAAAACAAATTCTAGAAATTCCAATCCCCATATCAGAGCAATCAGACAAGTTCATTTGGAAAAAGGCAAAAGATGGGCTGTTAAGAGTAAAACTAGTATACCACAAAATTAAAGCACAAAACAGGAATCAATCAACAAATGGGCAAGAAGAACAGAGAGAGGAAGGTACCTGGAAACAGATTTGAAAGATTAAAGCCCCCAAGAATACTGAATTTTTTGTGGAGACTGATGCATAAATTCCTCCCAACTATGAAGAACCTAAGGCGCAGAGGAATTGAATGCCCACCAATTTGTGAGAGATGCTGGGCAGGAGAGGAGACAGAAGAACACCTCTTCAAACACTGTGATTTTGCAAGGCGTTTTTGGTTTGCATCACCTTTCAATTTAAGGCCTGAAACAAATAGAGAAACTAATGTGAAAGGATGGATTACAGAGATTTTGGGTAAGCTTTAGATTAAAGAACAAGGCCTTTTTTGTACCTTACTAAATCAACTCTAGCGAGCAAAGAATTCAATGATTTTTGAAAAGAAAGTGCTAACAATTGAGGAAGAAATAAAAAAAGCTTTGACCTCCTTCGAAGAATTCTGGAACATCTAAGCTACTATGAAAGAGTTGAGGAAGAGTCATAACCCACCAACTTTCATTACCCAGAAGTGGGAAGAGCCACCAAACTCAATGCTGAAAATAAATGTAGATGCAGCCGTCGGTAAGAATAATAAAAGAGGTGTAGGAGTTGTTATTAGAGATAACCTGGGCCAAGTTATGGCAACAGATTGTTGGGCTATTTCCTTCCTCCTTGAGGCCCATGAGGCAGAAACATATGCTGCCTATCGAGGAATGAAGATGGCTATAGAAAGTTGCTTTACAAACATTATTTTAGAGAGTGATAATATGCAGGTGGTGAAAGCTCTCAAACAAGAAAAGGTAATTAACTCTTGTTTTGGTTCCTTCATTGCTGATAGTCTATATTTAATAGGTAATTTTAGATCAATTTCTTTTAGTCATGTGATGAGACAAGGAAATAGAGTAGCTCATGAATTAGCATAATATACTCTTATCAATCCAAACAGAGTGTGGATGGAAGATGCACCTACTCATGTAATGAACCTGGCCTTGATGGATATCTTGGCTCCTTTAAATTGATAGTTCTTCCATTTTCCATTTTCCAGTACAAAAAAACCATATATATATATATATATATATATATATATATATATATATATATATATATATATATATATATATATATTCTGTATGCTTATAAATATGCATGATAGTAATTATTTCGCTTAATTTTTGGTAATTTTGATAGAATAATGTTGAATTAAGTTTGTATTAAGATTTTAATTAAAAAAGTAGATACGGTTAATTTTAAAAGAGTAAACTCAACTTATAATTTATTTAATGTATGTGTCGAACAGTTATTTGTGTATGAAATAAAAGTTGAATCAAATAATGTAAACAATAATAAATAGAACATAAAAAATAAATGAAACTTAAAATAGATAAAAAAAAGTAAAATTTAGAATTAAAGAAAGTAAAATGTTTGAAGAAAAATATGTAAAGGCAAGAAATAAAAGTAAAATGAATTAAAAGTTGACTTCGAACACTGTATCACGTGTATTTGTATTCCATAGTTTTTTTGGTGTTAGTGTGACTTGAATTTTGAAGAGTTTTGTGTGATTATGAAGTGTGCAAATTAAAATCTCTAGCTCTTCCAAATTTTTTCTATTTATAGATCACAAAGATGAATTGCAAAATACTTTTTCTTTCCATAATCATCTATCTTCTCCCTTTTTTCTTAGGATCTCACAATCTACGACTTTGTCTTGATCCTAAAGAATCTTGTCATCTAAGTTGAACATCTCACGTCTTTTCTTTTAACTCTGTTTTATAGAGTATTGTTAAAATTAAAGACATTTTTTTATATTTTGGTATTTTTTGGTAATATATTTTTAAAAAATATTATTAAATAATAAAAAATATTATTTTAATTCTATGAATATTTTTGAAAACACTAATCACCATAACGTAGAATACTAAAAGCAACCCTTTTTCGAAATGTAACCTAGCGTTTATGAATATCTGCTGAGCAATGCTAGGGGCCAGCAACATT
Organism: Arachis hypogaea; assembly: GCF_003086295.3. NCBI lineage: Eukaryota > Viridiplantae > Streptophyta > Magnoliopsida > Fabales > Fabaceae > Arachis > Arachis hypogaea. The sequence continues at coordinate 19,137,268 of NC_092042.1, forward strand.
TGTGATTAGTAGCCATCAACTAGCGATCAATGATGATTTGATGGTGTGAGATTGGTGTTAGATTTCATCCAATGGCTCACCTTTCTCTGCTGGTTACATGTTGGCCAAAATACAATAATAATGAACTAATAATGAACACTCTGAGAAAATACCGAATGTGCCTCAACCTGACAAAGTGTACCATTGGAATGGAAGCCGGAAAATTTCTAGGATTCATGATCACCCAGCGCGAGGTCAAAGCAAACCCAAGAAATGCAGAGCCATCCTCGAGATAAACAGCCCAGAAAACCTTAAAGACATTCAGAAACTGACCGGACAGTTGGCTGCCCTTTCCTGCTTCCTCAGGGTTTCGGCCCAAAAGGCCATCCCTTTCATCAAAATCATGAAAAAGGGTATTCCCTTCAAATGGGAGAAAGAATACGAAGAAGCGTTCCAACGCATTAAGAAGGTACTAGCGAAACCCTCATTCTCTCCAAACCCTAGCTGCACCACTCGTCCGAGAGGACAAACACAAGATCCAAAGACCCTTCTATTTCATAAGCAAAGTCCTCCAAAGCACTGAGGCATGTTACTCCCAGCTCAAAAAACTCACTTTCGCGCTGCTCACGGCCTTTTGACGCCTTCGACAGTACTTCTAGGCTCACCCCATTACTATCCGAACCGACCAGACAGTACGACAAGTACTGCAAAAACCAGATCTTGCAGGAAGAATGCTAGCACGGTCTGTCGAACTATCTCAATTCCAAGTCGACTTCAATCCCCAAAATGCGATCAAAGCACAATCCATGGCAGACTTCATCGCTGAAATGACCTCGGGAAACACCACAGCAGAAATCTGAAAACTGCATGTGCACGGCTCATCCAAAGCCAACTCGGGAGGTGTCAGAGTGATTTTAGAAAATGAGAACGGAATCGTCATCGAATAATCTGTTTGATATGAGTTCCCGATATCAAACAACCAACCGAGTATGAGGCCCTCTGATGAGCGGATAATTTGTACGCTTTTTGGCATTGTTTTTAGTATGTTTTTAGTATGTTCTAGTTAGTTTTTAGTATATTTTTATTAGTTTTTAGTTAAAATTCACTTTTCTGGACTTTACTATGAGTTTGTGTGTTTTTCTGTGATTTCAGGTATTTTCTGGCTGAAATTGAGGGACCTGAGCAAAAATCTGATTCAGAGACTGAAAAGGACTACAGATGCTGTTGGATTCTGACCTCCCTGCACCCGAAGTGGATTTTCTGGGGCTACAGAAGCCCAATTGGCACGCTCTCAACGGCGTTGGAAAGTAGACATTCTGGGCTTTCCAGCAATATATGATAGTCCATACTTTGTCCAAGATTTGATGGCCCAAACCGGTGTTCAAAGTCACCCTAAGAATTCCCAGCGTTAAACGCCGGAACTAGCACAAGGATGGGAGTTAAACGCCCAAACTGGCACCAAAGCTGGCGTTTAACTCCAAGAAGAGTCTCTACACGAAAATGCTTCAATGCTCAACCCAAGCACACACCAAGTGGGCCCGGAAGTGGATTTTTATGTCATTTACTCATCTTTGTAAACCCTAGGCTACTAGTTCTCTATAAGTAGGACCTTTTACTATTGTATTTTCATCTTTTGATCTTTGGAATCTTTTGATCACTTTAGATCTCTAGATCACATTTGGAGGCTGGCCTCTCGGCCATGCCTAGACCTTGTTCTTATATATTTTCAACGGTGGAGTTTCTACACACCATAGATTAAGGTGTGGAGCTCTGCTGTACCTCGAGTATTAATGCAATTACTATTGTTCTTCTATTCAATTCCGCTTGTTCTTGTTCCAAGATATCACTTGTTCTTCAACTTGATGAATGTGATGATCCGTGACACTCATCATCATTCTCACCTATGAACGTGTGCCTGACAACCACCTCCGTTCTACCTTAGATTGGGTGGATATCTCTTGGATTCTTTAACCGGAATCTTCGTGGTATAAGCTAGAACTGATGGCGGCATTCAAGAGGATCTGGAAGGTCTAAACCTTGTCTGTGGTATTCTGAGTAGGATTCAATGATTGAATGACTGTGACGAGTTTCAAACTCGCGATTGTGGGGCGTTAGTGACAGACGCAAAAGAATCCCTGGATTCTATTCCGACATGATCGAGAACCGACAGCTGGATAGCCGTGCCGTGACAGGGTGCGTTGAACATTTCCACTGAGAGGATGGGAGGTAGCCACTGACAACGGTGAAACCCTTGCATACAGCTTGCCATGGAAAGGAGTAAGAAGGATTGGATGAAGACAGTAGGAAAGCAGAGAGACGGAAGGAACACAGCATCTCCATACGCTTATCTGAAATTCCCACCAATGAATTGCATAAGTATCTCTATCTTTATCTTTATGTTTTGTTCATCATTCATAACCATTTGAGTTTGCCTGACTAAGATTTACAATGTGACCATAGCTTGCTTCATACCAACAATCTCTGTGGGATCGACCCTTACTCGCGTAAGGTTTATTACTTGGACGACCCAGTACACTTGCTGGTTAGTAGTGCGAAGTTGTAGTGATCACAATTTCGTCCACCACCCTCCTGACCAGACTAACGTTAGCCAAGGAGGTCGGGGCAAAGGTACTAGAAATCTGCAGCGATTCCCAAGTAATCAGCCCTAGACCAACAGGGATTACCAAGCACGGGACCCCCTACTTCAACAATACCTAACCAAGGTAAAGGAGTCAATTAAGGAATTCAAGCAGGTAACCGTCCAACACGTCCTCAGAGAATGAAATGCAAGGGCGGACTTACTCTCAAAACTGGCCAACACCAAACCTGGTCAAGGGAACCAATCGTTGATCCAAAAAATCGTTAGAACACCATCTATATCAGTCCCAACCACTATCGGCATCCCTGTTTCAAATCAAGACTCATGGACTACCCTCATCCTCCAATACCTCCTAAACGGAGCGTTGCTAGAGGATCCTAGGGAGGTGAAGAAGTTAAACGGGAAGCCACCAACTACACTACAATAGCGGGACAGCTTTACAAATGAGGATTCTCACAACCCCTCCTCAAATGCATCGAAACCGGTGACACAAATTATATGCTCCACAAAATTCATGAAGGATGCTGCGGCCACCACATCAAAGGCAAAACCCTAGCCCAGAATGTCATCCGAGCAGGATATTTCTAGCCCTCTGTCATCCAAATCTCCCTACAATTGGTCAAAAGTTGTGACAAATGCCAAATCCATTCCAATTTCCACCAAGCTGCCCCACACCAGCTCAACACCATAACGGTAGATCGACCCTTCGGGACATGGTGCATCGACCTCGTCGGTCCTTTCCCCATGGCTTATGGGCAACTCTGATACCTCATCGTTGTTAACGACTACTACACTAAGTGGATAAAAGCCGAACCCTTAGCTTCCATTACGGGAACCCAATGCCGAAAGTTCTTTTGGAAAAACGTGGTAGCCCAGTTCGGTATCCCCGAGGTCGAAATCTCAGATAACGAAACACAATTTACCGACAAACGATTCCCAGAATTTCTAGAAGGACTTCATAATTCTCACTACTTCAGCTCCGTAGAGCACCCACAAACAAACGGGCAAGTAGAATCGGCCAACAAGATAATAGTAAAAGGTCTCAAAAAATGGCTCGACGAGGCCAAAGGACTATGGGCTAACGAGCTGGGATCAGTCCTCTGGTCTTACCAAACCACCCTGCAGACCTCTACGAGAGAAACCCCATTCCGGCTAACCTACAGCCTGGAAGCCGTCATCCCTGTAGAGGTTGGGGACCCCAGTCCAAGAAGAACCATCGGCGGCAACAATGAGGACGCAGAACAAGACCTCACGGACGAGGTCCGAAGCATAAGCCACCTACGAGAGCTAGCACTAAAACAAAGGATTGGCCTAAAGTACAATCGCGGCGTAATCCAACGAGAATTCAGCCCCAATGACCCTGTCTTACGATGAAACGACGTCAGCGCCCCCACCCCTGAAAAAGGGAAGCTCACTCATAATTGGGAAGGCCCATACAGAATCAAGGCAGTAATTAGAAAAGGAGCCTACAAACTCAAACGAATTAACGGCACCGAGATAACGAGAACCTGGAACGCCGCCAACCTATGGCGGTACTACACTTAAGCACGCCTCCAAACCCCCTCAACCATATGCTTTCTGTCTTTCTTTCATTTTGTTTAAATGTCATTGTCGAGTACTCTTTCCCGCCCACGTCGGAGGATTTTAATGAGGCCCAATCCCTTAATAAAATTTCATTTCTAGCTTTCTCTCTCTTATCCTATCTTAAAATGTTATTCTTCCTGCCGCCCCAAAACGGCAAGAAACATGCAGCCACCGCCTGGGACCGATCACCCTCGAGGCCCCAAAATAGATATCTACAAAACACGATTAAAACGACCTAACGACGACCACCCCTCAAACGGCCCATGCACCTCGAGTTACAAAAAGACACGGGACCAAATGATGAAGCCAAAACAAAACGACTTAAAAGGTAAAAGGCCGGAATGGCCAAAATACAAATCTATAGAGCGCACAAATATCAAAATCAACAAACGACTTAAAAGCCAAACAGCCCGAACGGTCCAAAACGTAAATCCAACAAACAAAACACGGCCACATGGCCAATATTCTAGCAAGAAATTACAAGTTCCTAAATTGGCACAATATGCAACTGAAAGGGAAAACACAAAGAACCCTACTAGAGGTTGATGATATGGCCATCTTGGATGATCTTATACGCCCCCATAACGGACACATCAGCCTCCGGCATGAGAACCTGAGCCTGAGCCTTCATCGTCTCCTCAGTAGCTGAGATTGCCGCCTTCACATCAGCCAACAGATCCTCCTTCTCATTCTTTGGCCCCTCAACCTCGGCCTTCAAGGTGGCCGCCTCGGCCTTCAAGGTGCCCACCTCGACAAGGAGCATGGCAGCCTAAGACTCGGCATCCGAGGCCCTCCTTCGCCCCCCCAGCTGAGACAAAAGCGAAGTGTCGACCTCAGAAAGACGAAGCAGCTCAGCCCTGACATCCTCATAGGCCTTCACAGCCTTTTCCCCCGCCGTCTCGAATGCATCAAGTTGCTCCTTTATCTTGGCCACCTCGGCCTGGGACTGGCGCAGCTTCTTGTCCAGGAGACCCACCTGGGCCATAACGGGCTCGGCCTTCCGGACTATGACAGCAGAGCGGAGAAGGGAATGATACACCGACTTCGTCTAGAAGGCCACATCGCAATCATAAAAAAACCCCTTGGTGTCGGGCATCAAATTCTGGTTGATGAAGACCGGAGCATCAAATCTCTGGTCCATCACAGAAGGCACCATGTCCTCCTCCTCCGAATGCTCACTGCTAATCTCCTCTGGCATCTTCCGCTTTCAAGAAGTATCAGCAGCCAAAACCACGACCACCTCCTCTTCCCGAGCTGAAGCCACCGGGCCTGGTGTAACATGGCCACCACCCCCAGCCCCAACCGAGGCTAGTTCCTGAGAAATAGCTTGAGAGCCCCTGGCAGGACAGGATGAGGGGGTAGAAGGAGAGGTAGCAGATGCCTCCTCCCAGTCCATGGTAGCCTTCAACCTCGCCAAAGTCATCATTCTACCGGCCATCTCAACTGAAAAAAGGAAGAAAGAAATATAAGTACCCAATTCGGCAAAACAGTTAACAATAAATGCACAACAAAAACACACACCAACAAAGGTCTAGCAAGCAACCGGGTCCCCCATCATGTCCCTAGGACTCAAAGGACACTCCTCGAAAAGATGCCAGAGGACACCAGTGACGTTCCGATCCTCTGGGGACAAAAACTTTTGAGTAACCTTTGTCAGATACGACGGCCCGGCACCGAAGTTCCAATACGTCGAGAACCGACGTTCCCCTCCAACGTCAACAAAAAAGGATGATGCCCTCGAGCAGGACGCACCTTGAAATACTCTCCCTTGAAATCGTGAAAGGAATCCTTGTATAAACCGAATATACGATGATGGGGCTGGGCCCTAAATGACATATATCTTTTCTTATGCTTTCCCTCCTTGGTAGGCAGGGTGCATAAGAAGAGGAGGAGGAAAACATTCACTGAAGCCGGGAGCTCCAGGTACTCACACACAAGCTCGAAGGCATGTATCGCCACCCAACTATTCGGATGTAGTTGAGACGGTACCATGGAACATTGGCTCAATCACTGCTGAACAAAGGGCGAAAAGGGGAACCGCACGCCGAGCCGAGTAAACATCGACTCGTATACCCACATCCAGTCCAGGACGAGCTCGCACTGGCGCTCGGCATCACCACCCCCACAAACAGCCCCCTGGTCGCGAAGTCGCTGAAGATCTGCCTCTGTCATCTGAGATGGCATTCCCTATACATCACTGGTCACCCACGAATAAAGGGAGAGAACGCCCCCGGTCAAAACCACTAGAGTACCCACACCCTCAGATCTCCGCCGAGACATACCTAAAACAGAGAGGAGCACCACCGCCAGCCTACCAAAGCTACGGCGGAAACTAGTAGAAAAAATGACCAAACACTGTTATCCACCACATCCTACGCCTATAACACAGCGGTGCTCATTCCCTCCAAAATAAACCCGCTACCCCAAAACCGAAGCACAAGTATCATACAGAAACAGAAAAACATAGCCCCAACGCATGCAAGCGAAGCAAAAACAAATAAACAAACAAAGACAGAAGAGAAGTACCAAACTGACAAAGCCAAGTATGAGTGAAAGCTGAAGCAAGAAATGGCATAGAGGGTAGAGCAGAAACACCAAAATGCACAAAAGAAGCAGAGAGAAGAAGCAGAGAAAGCAGAGAAAATGCCGAACAGAATATGCACAAGAAATAAAACAAGCAAGGAAAAGGAGAAAAGGTGAAAAACGAAAAGTTTTTGAAAGGCATATAACCAAAAGTTCCCTCAGAAACCAACACAGGTATTGGGGCAGAAGCGAAAAAACAGTCCAAACGTCCCTTCACAATAAATGCACCCTCTAGAAGCATAACTGACAAAAATCCTCGGAAAGCACATCATAGGAATACGAAAAGCCCCCTCCAGGAGAACCTCTGAATGACATCTCGAGCGCTGAACCCTACCCGGGTAGCACCGAACAGAGCCACAAACGGCAAAACCCAAGTCCTCCAGCGACGAAGACCGATCTCGCTCGCTCTCCCGCTGCGGGGGCAAGTGTGACGGATCTGACCCACGGATCCCACACACGGAACGGCCCCCGAACCCGGCTATCCGGGTTTGGTCTGCTTCCCTCTTCTAGGAAGCCCAAAACCGGCCTACTAAACTCTCTAATTAATATTTAAATTCAAATATCCACTTATCTTAGCCAAATAAGATAATAAGATAACTACCATCACCTATATAAAGGGAAGCCCTAGGCACGCTCAGGTACGTCATTCATTCTATACCTTTCACCTCTTAGATCCATTCTAATTTAAATGTCAGAATGTCTTTGCAGATACCACCTCCCATTACTCCAATCGAACGATCCGGCCACCGTTTCGATCCACAAATTTCTGATCCTTCTCACAATCCATACCAGAGATTTTTTGTACAAACATCAAGAGACAAATAAAGTTGAATTATATATGACTATTATAACATACAAATAAAAACAATTTCAACATCAATTATGTTTGTGGTTCATCTGTCTTACGAGTTACGACTAATATACACTCAACCTAATCCTGAATTAAATAGACATCTCTTACTAATTAATGAGCTGGCCCAGAGTCCCCGAGAAGAATATGGGCTAAGTAATGGCCATACATATCGAAGATATGAACTAGACAAAACAACCATGGTTCTAATATGGAGAAAGTATCTTTGGGTTCTTTAAAGACATTAATGCTTTTGCTTTTATAATATGAAAAAGTGTGAAGTGTTGTTTTGTCAATACCCATTTTGTGGAAAAAGCCCCATTTTGTTGAAAAAATCCATCTATTTTCATGGCCAAGTAGTACTTCCAGATTTGGTTCAGAAACTTATTTAAACATCTCATAGATATAAGTTATTTGTTGACAAGTGTTCTAATAATTTTTTTAGGAAATAAATTATTGACAAAAAAATTAAGATCTTTTCATTTATTTTTTAATTATATTTGGATTTATAATAAATTTTGAATATTCCTTAGAAAAAAAATAATTGAAAGGAAGAACGCAACATTAAAAAACATCGTAATTCAAGAATTTCTGATAATAAAATATTTTTAGATTAATATACTTTTTGATATATTAATTAAAGAGTTAATGTTTAAATTTTTAAAAGAACACATACTTTTTAATTAAATTGATTTTTTAAAGAATATATTAGCCATTTTAATTTTTAGATACTAACAAAAGTTAAACTGATAATTTTATTAATTAGATGAAGACATGTATCTCACCTTAAATGATACGTAATATGATGACAAAATAGATTAATATTATGTGTTAAAAAATAATTAATTAATATTCAGTTTTAAATTAAAGTGTCCCGTAATATTCTTTTAATCTTTTTCACCAAAAATTCAACATATCCCATTCTTTCCTAAATTACGTTTTCGTAATTTATGCTATCATCTTGATCTGTGCCCTCGTTGCAAACATGCGATTTCAGATCGATTTTGGTTCTAAATAGGAGATAGGAGTTCCTGACTCTATTGTCAATCTCTCAAAGTGAGAACAAAAAATATTAGACCTAGAATTTACGAGCAGAATTATAAAAATAGAGAAGAAAGCAAGAATCAGAATAGCAAGAAAATGGAGGAATTGAGAAAATTTGATTCAACAATTGAAATACAATGTAACAACGTCTTTGTCTTGGAGTCCAAGAAAACAGACTCCACTCCTAACTAAATAATATTCTTCTTACCCCCATTCTCTCCCTTCGCTCCCTACATATACCACCCAAGTCCTGGCTAATTAATTCTCCTCCTCACTCTATTGTAGAGGTAAACGCAGATTGGATCGGATCGGATATAACCAAAATTTTGATCAGATCCATACTAAAATTATCGGATCGTATCGAATCTAATATCCGCAGCTTTTAAGTTTGGATCTGATCCGCAAATCGGATCGGATCGGATATATCCGGAAAACACAATAATATTTTTAAAAGCTTATTTTATTAAAAAAATATCAATAAAATTTATTTTTTCTATTCTTTTAAATATGTTTACTCTTAAAATAATATTAAACATACATTTCTTAAATAATAAATTAAAATGATACAACATATATAATAATTATTAGTTGAAATAAAATATAAAAAGAATATTTATTTATTTATTTCTTTATTTTCGCGGATACGCGGATATGCAAATCGGATATGCGAATATTTACACAAAATCTGCAATCCGATCTGATTAGTGTGCGGATCTGATCCGATCCGATAGTCTTGCAGATTGGATCCATATTCGCAATTTTCAGATCGGATTCGAATAAATAGTACTAACGATATGCATATCAGATCCGATTCATGAACACCCATACTCTATTGTGCTCCAACTCTTATTTTTCCATCTGATAGTCCCTAATCCAATAAGGGGATTTTCTTTCTCTCTTGCTCTTACTTGGTCCCTGATCCAACACATGGTGGGAGATAACCGTTTCAGTTCTCTTCCTACTATCACATCAATTTCTTCTAATCGTTTCAATTTTTAAACGAAATAATTAAATATAATTTTTAAAATTTTAAATTTTAAATTTACGAAATTTCGTTTGTTGTATGGAAGTACATAAAAATTTGAAATATAATTTAAATAATCTTATCCCGGATTCAATGGAAATGGATTGATTAGTTGGATGATTTCATTAAGAGTCAATGCAAAGTAACCGTATTAATAGTGAGCAGTTTAACGGTGCATTTATGAACGAGTTAACATGCTTATTTTAAATGGACAGTCATCCTTCCTATTATTTAAAACATTTTATTTTTAAGAGTTTGGTCAAATTAAAAGCATTAATAATTTTTATTATTTTCAAAATTATATATAATAATTATTTATAAATACATATATTTCGTTTACAGTATAAACAAGATATATGCAAAATTATCTCGTTTACAGTGTAAACAAGATAAGATAATGATATTTATTTCAATAAATATTTTTTAAATTATTTATTTAGGTAATTATTATATTTAATTTATTTATTAAAATAAAAAATCCCTCAATTTATTATATATATTCATGTATTATTATTATTTAATGAATATTTTATAAATTTAAAATGAGATTTATTTATTTATTATTTTAACTAACTTATAATTTTATTTTTATTATTATGTTATTGTTAGTTTTTTAAGATATTATTAAGATTTATTATGTTATTATTGATGATTTAAAATTTAATGTTAAGATTTATTATGTATATTTAATTTTTTTAATTTACAAAATCGTAAATCTAATCCAAATCGCTTGAAATTGGATCAGATTTTCTTAAAAACATTATCTAGTCCAAATTGCACTATAAGTAAAACTAGTGTTCGAATCAGATGAAATTTTAACTCAAAACTAATTTAAACCGTATCACAAATACCTCTATTTAAAAGTATAAAATATGATCTTTTACTATATATTTAATAAATAAAACTAAAAAAAAGTAATTACTATAGTGCCTAAAACATTTGCTAAATTTATAAAAAAAATTAAAATTTAATATTTAATTTTAAAAATAAAAAAATAAATAATTATTAAATATTTAAATTTTATCATAAAAGATAAATTAAACAAAAATCATATATTAAATTATAAATATCATAAATTTATCAAAAAAAATATAAATAAAATATTAAAAAAATTAAAAATTACATTTTACACCTTCGATTAAAACAAGAGGCCTGCTACACATACAAGTCTTTTTGACTTACAAGTTTTACAAGTTGGCACAAGTCCAACAAAACACACGCATTACACTCCCACATTCAAAAGTAAATAAACGCATGTTATTTAACCACTTCCTGTTTCCAAAGCGCGCTACTCATCATGCATTATGAACGACTCTTCTTCTTCTTCTTCCTCCATGAAAACGAGTTTCTTGCCAAATTTGAAGATAATGGAATTTCAAAAATACATCCAAACGATTATAGAAATACACCCAAACGATTACAGAAATACACCCAAAAGATTACTGAAATACACCCAAACGGTTACAGGAATTCACCCAAACGATTATAGAAATACACCCAAAGAATTACAGAAATATACTCAAAGGATTACAAAGCTACACCCAAAGGATTTAAGAAATACACCCAAAATTTGTTGAAGTACACCTTATACATAATTCAGAACTCTTTTTCTTTCTTCTTCTCATCTTCTGCTACTTCTTCTTCTTCAAAAACGATTTTGGAACTTGATGTCAAAAAACAATAGAAATCGAGAATAACGAAGAAAGAAAACAAAGAGAAAAACACGTAAATGAAGAAGGAGAAAGAGAATGCAAGAAATAAAAGAAAAAAAGAAGAAGAAGAGAAAGAAGAAGAAAAAAAAGAAGAAAAAAAAGATACAATAAAAACGTACAGTAACAATTCAAAATACATTAATATAAATGACTTATAAAAATTTATATAAAAAAATGCTTGTAAGTAGATAATTATTCTTAAAACAAATTGAGAGGATCTGTCATCCTCCGTTATTACACACTAGTGCATTGATTGTCCACAGACCTCTTCAAAATGATTCATTTACGTACGTGTAACACTTTTATTGGCAGGTCAACTTTTGCCAAGCTTAACCACCACAAGCCTTCGTGACCATAGGACTGGCCTATGACTATAAACAAAGCAAGCGACGTAGCATGGGACTCCACCACGTACAAGACAACTTATTCGTGACCATAGGACTGGCCTATGACTATAAACAAAGCAAGCGACGTAGCATGGGACTCCACCACGTACAAGACAACTTATTGAGATTATTTTTACTAATGCTGACAAAAAAAATAAAAAATAAAAAACTAGCCTTATAAATCAAAATTTTAAGAATTGGACTGATAATTTAATCGAAAAATTTATTTTAAAATAAAATAATAAATAAATTATAAATAAACATTTTAAAATATAATTATAGTATTCATAAAAAATTTGTAAACAAAATAAATATTAATATTATAATTTTTCATTTATTATTTGTAGAGTAACAATAAATTTTTAAGCTAAATCTATTTTTTTGGTAAATTAAAAGAATTTTTTGATTGAATATCTTTAAAATTAGGAGGATTAATATTAGCAGCATCATTCAAAATAGAAAAATTAATAAATAAATTATTATTTACAGATGTATTATCATCAGTAATTATTTTTTGATTAATATTATATATCATCTATAACTAAAATTAATAAATTATCACAAAGTTAAAAACAGTAGCAACATAACCAAAAGTTAAATAATCATTCATAAGACTATAACTGAAATCAATAAAACAACACCACACTAATAGTAGCTTACAAACGATAAATCCAATCAAAAACACCATTACCAATACCAACAGCACAACGACAGATTGAACAAAACCAGAAATCAAGAACAAGCAACAATTAAAAAAAGCAACAATTAATCACCCTAAATTAGAAATCAATATATTTATTAAAAATATTCAAAATCAGCATACGTAGAAATAAAAAAAAATAGCAGTAGAGTAATAAATCCATTTTCAACAACACAAAATCAATGATTTAATTTTCATTCACATTCAGAAATCACTAAACAGAGCATAAAAGGAAGAAGTGAAAAATCCTACCACTAACCTTTGATGGAGAGCAAGACAGTAAAGAGACGACGGCGAGCGAAGAGACAATGACAACATACATGATGGCAAGCATCTCAAAGCCTCAAATAGAGAAGCTACGGGAGGTGGAGACGACGTGCCGAACTACAAGAGAGGGAATGGGTTCGAGACAGAGAAAAGAAGGAAGCTACGGAGGTGCCGACAATCACGGATGGTGTCGGCAAAATCGTTGAAGAAGTTAGGATTTTGATTTGGGTAATTTTTTAACTTTGAAGTGCTTCTGATTCTAAGTAAGTGAGTGTTATTCACGAAGGAGAGGGTGTTGGGAGAAAGAAGTGGGTGACGTATTGGAGTTTTAATTTTTAACACCCAAAACAACATCATTTATCAAAAACCAATCAGTTTTTGATCCAATTTAATCTGTCGGTTCTCGATCGGTTTAACAATTTTCAGGTTTAACAATTTTCAGGCGAGTTATGTTGAATCGACAGTTTTAAACATTAAATTAGACCTTTTTTATTGTCGATTTTTTGTTAGACTAGTTCGATAGACTGATTAGATCCGATTTTTAGAACCATGTTATAAATACCGACCAAATACATTTATGCGTTAGGTAAGCGAAAGGAGAAACACTACAAACTATAGCCTTATAAATAAACCAAGATAGATTACATGGGGTTCCACGTAAAAGACAAATTATCTATCATTTTATACAAAAATATATATTATTATGGAATTCCAAAGTAGAGAGCAGGCTGATAATGCCAAACTTGTTAAAGCTCAAAGTCACATATGGAATCATATTTTTAATTTTATAAATTCTATGTCTCTTAAATGTGCTGTTGAGTTAGGCATACCTGATGTCATTCACAACTATGGCAAACCTATGCCACTTTCACAACTCGTTGCTTCATTGCAAATCCATCCATCAAAAACCTCCTTCGTCCATCGATTGATGAGAATCTTGGTCCATTCAAACTTCTTCACTACCAAGGATGTCCCCAGCAACGACCTCGAAATTGAAATTGGGTATGTTCTAACCGATTCGTCTATGTTGTTGCTTAAGGACAACCCTTTAAGTCTGTCGCCTCTTGTGGCTGCCATGCTTGATCCCATTATGATAAAACCATGGAACCAGATGTCTACTTGGTTTAAAAATGATGATCCTACACCATTTGTAACTGAATATGGGACGCCATTTTTTGATTATGCAAGCCATGTGCCTAAACTCAATGAAATTTTCAACGATGCCATGGCAAGTGATGCTCGATTGGTTAGCAAGTTGTTAAAAAAATCTAATTGAAGTTTATACATTACAAATTTAAACTATAGAGGCCTAATTTAAAAAATTTAATGAAACTAAAAACCACCTTAAACATTGATAAAAGTAGCTGCAAATATAATTATCATATCAAACATGTAGCAAATGTGTCAAATATAATAAATTAATAATAATAATAATTTTGTCAACAATTTAATTTTTTAAATAAATAATTAACTAACAAAATAAAAATAAATAAATATTGAGAATTTAAATTGTTATTATATATGAAGAAGAAAAAATAAATTAAAAACAAAGAAAATAAAAGATATTATAGAAACACTAAAAATGAGCTACTAATAAACACTATCATGTACGGACATTTCGCTGAGTTGTTATATCTACGTGTTGGACATATTTTAGATACGATATTCATCGACATTCGTCCGACACGTGTGTTTGTTGTATCCAATCGTGTCTTAAAAAAATAAAAAAAAAATTTTGGACACGTTTGGATACACTTAAATATCATCACGTGTCAACGTGTCTAATCTTATTCTTAACACATATTCTTGAAATAAATTTAGATATAGTATATATTATTATTTATTAAAGCAAAAAATTATTTTAAATACTTGATATAATTAAAATAAGATATTAAAATAATTAAAAAATTAAGATTTAATTACTTTGTTGGTCCTTATAATTTTATCAAACTTTTAATTAGGTCCCTATACTTTTTTTTCTTTCAATTGAGTCCTTATATTACTTTTAATTTTGTAATTACATCCTTTTCATATTAAAAATGTTAAAATTAACATAATATTTTTACCAAAATACATGCTGTCAACCATTTAATTAAGTCTTTACTTATAAATACCTTCAATTTGTAATGAAATATTCAGTTAATTTTAATATTTTTTATACTAGGAAGGACTTAATTACAAAATTAAAATAGTGTATGGACCCAATTGAAAAGAAAAAAAAGTATAGGGACCTAATTAAAAATTTAGTAAAACTATAGAGACCAACAGAATAATTAAACTAAAAATTAATTTATATTTTAATATCAATAAAATATCAAAATATCATTACGATTTATTTAAAAAATACTTTATATTTTATATGTATGTGTGTCTCCATATCTTATAAGATTTTAAAATTTGCATGTCAACGTATTCCGTCTCGTATTGTATCCTGTGTTCGTGTCAGTATCTGTATATTATGATATAGGAAAAATTTTAAGTGTACTGAGAATACCGATGTTCCAGTTGTTTTAACCGTTAATTTCAATTAATATATATTATATATATTTTTTATAATTAAGATCAACGGTTAAAATAATTGAAATACTGGTGTTTTTAATACACTTAAAACACTTTTTATAATATATTTGTAATTATTTATTCACGTTATATCACATTGTTTTTTCGTTAATTAATTAATTATTAAAATTGAATTTATAATAGTTGAATAATCCAATTGTTCGTAGCAGCATATGATTATTTTAATAATTATCAAATATGTTTTCTTATATGATAACAGATTTTGTACTTTAAGAAAAATGTTAGCTTATTGTTATTAGTTAAAAAAAAATAATTTCCAATTTTTTTTAACAATAATGATACGTCAATATCTTACACTTTTTGACAATTATTTGAGAGAAAATTATATGGTACAGATTTAAATCTGTACAGATTTAAAGATTTGCTTACACCACACTTTCTAAAGTCACACTTTAAATCGTAACTCTTCACAAAGAAAAGCGTCACCTAATGGAAAAAAGTAAATTAGAAGATTTAAGAGAAGAAATAATTAAGTTATCAAAATTAATAGATCAAAAATTAATGATTTTAACTAATGTTAACTGTAATGACACCGAATTCTTAAAATCAATACAAAATGATTTTTCTCAAAATCTTTATTTTACTATAAGTTTTATTGAAGGACTTCAAAAACCTGAAAAAACTTATTTTTCACACGGAATTTCTAAGAAATGTTACCATGGAAATGATTCCCCACATCTTTATCATACCCCACAATTAAATTCTATAGTAGATATGCTTGAAGAAATATTAGTATCCATAAAATTTCAAAGAAATAAGGAAAAAGAGAATCCCAAAGAAAAAAATTTCAAAATATAATCAACATAACAGATTTAAAAGTAAAACCACCACTAAAATTATGAATATTGAGGAAAAATTAGAAGAAGTTACAATGCTTTTTAAACAATTAAAAATGGCTCAAGAAAATAATATTATGGAACAAGGATTTCAAATAGAAGAAGAATTAGTAAATTCTGAAAATATAGAAAATGAAGAACACATCCTAGATTATTCAAGTGACGAAGAACCAGCAATTCCAATACAAATAAAGAATGAAGCTGGAACATCTAAAAATAATCAACCTCAATTTAAATGGGAAACAGGTTTTGATAATTATGTTTTCAAAAAAGGGTTTATAAATAAAGATTCAAAATATACAAAAATACCATCAAAATACGTTCCTAAAATCCAGAAAATGGAAGGAGAAAGAATGCTTGACTTAGACTGTAAAAAGAATGAAAAGGAAATTTTCGAAAATTGGTTGAATTCCTTTTTATTAGAAGCCTTTACCAATCCAAAACTTAGTGATTTGTCTGGAAGAGATATTTGGAATTACATAGGGTTTCATACTAAAGGAACTATAAGAGATTATATGACATCAATAGAGAACCAAATAATAGAAGAATTAGCAACAAAAACAACAGCTTATGATAAAATATTATATATAATGATGATTCTATATAAAGAATTTTTTGGAAAAAATATTATAGATCATAGACAAGAAGTCTATAATAAAGAATATCAAGAAGCAAAAAACCATCTAGCTAATATTTAGATATATGATCTATGTAATGTAGAGTCTTATATATGTGAATATAGAATATATTATTACAAATTAAAAGAAGAAGATAAAAATCATTATCTTAGTATGTATATAACAAAACTTCCATATCCTGCTAATGAATTTATAATGGGAAAATTTATAAGAGAGATAAATAGAGGGACAATTGAAAATAATTTTGGTGGAGCAACCTCTGCAATAAGAGAGGAAATAAAAGAACGTTGTATGCAAGAAGCGACTCAAAAAAGATTTGCAAATATAATTAGAATTTGCTGTCAGGATAATGAAGAGATACCTCAAAAATATGGTCTTAATAAAAACCTTCAAAGAAAAAGAAAATATCAATTTAGAAAAAGAAAATATTATCCAAACTGGAGAAAAAAGAGATATTTTAGGAAGGAAAATAACAATAAAAACAAAAGATAAAAAAATAACTATTGCCCAAATAAAAAAGAAGGACACTATGCAAATGAATGTCCGAAAAAGAAGGATAAAAAAGATCTTACTAAACAAATAGAAATTGCTAAGTCTTGTTTTATGGAACCTTTAGAGGAATCTGATAATAACCTAGACTATATTTTTGAATATGTCTCAGAAACAGACTCAGAGACTGAGTAATAATGCCACATTTATTACTATAAAAATAACAGAAAAATTTATAAATGCTTTTATAGATTCTGGAGCAACACAATGCTTTGCTAGTTCAAATATAAAACTTGATTGGAAAAAATTAAAGAAACCATTAAGAGTTAGAATAGCTGACAAATCAATACATAAAATTAACCAAAAAACAGAGATGATTGAAATTTTTATTCAAAATTATAGGTTCATTGTTCCATCTATATATATGTTAGATTTTGGAATGGATTTTATCATAGGAAATAACTTTTTAAAACTATATCATCCATTCATTCAAGAATTAACATATATAGTTTTAAAAGCTCCACACGATTCGTCAATAAATCAAAAATCAAAACGTATAAAAATACCAACTACTACTATAGATAAGATCTTAAAATTTAAAATATTTTCTATATTAGAAACATGTTATTTAAATTTATACTTTCAGAAAAAATATTCCAAAAAATAATCTTGAAATAAAGATAGAGGAACTTTCGGATGAAATTTGTGCTGAAAATCCTTTAGATATTAAAAATACAAATAACGAATTAGTAAACATTAAATTAAAATATCCTACAAAAGAGATAAATGTTCCAAATAAAATTCTTTATTCCGCAAGAGATAGAGAAGAGTTCTCTTTAGAATGTAGAGATCTTTTGGAAAAAGGAATTATAAGATTAAGTAAAAGTCCTCATGCGGCTCCAGCCTTTTATGTCGAAAATAATAATGAAATTAAAAGGGGAAAACGAAGAATGGTTATTAACTATAAGAAGATGAATGAAGCAACTATTGGTGATGCTCATAAACTTCCAAGAAAAGATTCTATTTTAGAAAAGATAAAAAGAGCAACTTGGTTTTCATCTCTTGATGCAAAATCAGGATATTGGCAACTTCGTTTAGACGAAGAAACAAAGAAATTAACTACTTTTACTTGCCCAACAAAAGAATCAACAAGTGTTTTACTCTATGAATGGAATGTATTACCATTCGGATTAAAACAAGCTCCAGGTATTTATCAAAGATTTATGGAAGAAAATCTAAAAGAATTAAATGAATTTGTTTTAGTGTACATTGATGATATACTAATTTTTACAAAACAGGATAAAGAAGATCATCTTCAAAAATTATTAATAGTTTTAGAAAGATGTAAAGAAAAAGGACTAGTTCTTAGCAAAAAGAAAGCAAGAATAGCAAAACAAGAAATAGAGTTTCTTGGATTAATTCTATCCACTCAAGGAAAACTAAAACTTCAGCCAAATGTCCTAGAAAAGGTAAATTTATTTCCTAATAAAATAGAAGATAGAAAACAATTACAAAGATTTTTAGGATGTATAAATTATATTTCTGATCAAGGATTTTTAAAGAATATAACAGAATACACTAAAAGCTTATTTCCAAAAATAAGTACTAAAAAAGAATGGAAATGGGATGAAAAAGACAGTATGCAAATTCAAAGGATTAAAGAATTATGTGAAAAACTTCCAGAACTTTATATTCCAGAAGAAAATGACTACTTAATAGTAGAAACAGATGCTTCAGACATAACCTGGTCAGGATGTCTAAAAGCTAAAAAAGTTATAAAAAGTTTGGAACAAGAAAAAGAATCACTAGATTCTAAATATTCCCCAAAGGAATTACTTTGCAGGTACATTTCAGGGACTTTTACTCCAACAGAACGGAGATATACCACTCATGAAAAGGAAACTCTAGCAGCAATTAAATCTCTTAAGAAATGGAAAATTGATTTACTACCCAGAGAATTTACATTAAGAACAAATTCAAGTTATCTAACAGGTTTCATACGATATAATTTAAAAGTTGATTATAATCATGGACGATTGGTAAGATGGCAATTATTTTTGTTACAATATCCAATAAAAATTGAATATATTAAGGGTGACAAAAATGTTATTGCAGATACATTAACAAGAGAATGGAGTTCGTCTACAACGCATTAGATCAAGAAATTCAGAAATACGAACAAGAACTTGAAAAATGCAAGCATTGTCAGCAAATAAGGACACAGATCCAATCCCTCAAGAAGGCCATCGAAGCAATGAAATCAACACAACAACCAAAACCATCAGAGTTCAGCCAGCTAAGCGTGGTGGACAAATCAGGTGAAGAAAAAATTCCAGAAAATAAAAAAATTGCTGAAATTATCAAAAAATCCACCCAAGATAAAAAATGTTATGTAATTTATAATGGCCCCATGAAAGGAGTATATGATGCCTGGGAAAAAGCAGCACCATTTACACATCAATCAAGGATAATTCATAAAGGAGGGTTTTTAACACTGGAAGAAGCAAAGGAATTTTTCAGGGAATATGAAGCTCTTCATCCAGAGCAAACCCTAAAAAGAGCAGATAAATCTCCAATTCAAACCCAGAAAACAGGAATAATAAGAAACATTCCTACAAGGGCTGAAATCAAGGAAAAGAAAAGGGTCTGTAGATCAAATCTCAGAGAAACCCTTAACATAGTCCTAAATTGGACTGAAGAAAAAAGGGCAATCTTGGGATATTATCCTATTGCCAAAGAACAGCTAACAAAGCTGGTTATATTTCCAGATGCTTCCCCATCTGACACCTATCAGTTTTTCCAGTATGGATTAATTGATACAATTTTAATTTTTAATGATTTGAAAATTATTAGTGAGTTTCCTGCAGGATTCATTGATGTAGTAAAGAGATTTAAAAATATGATTGACAACGTAAATCCAAGGGATATATCCCTAAAATTTACGAATAGTCAACCTATTTTTAATGAAGAAGAAGAATGCTTGGTTCCAGCACATCAAGTAATCTTCATGTCCGTCTTCCCAGGAAATTTTCAACCAATTGATCAAGTTCAAGATTTAACAATCTACAGTCATGAAGGAAGACTAGCCAGCACACTAGCAAGGGTCTTCGAAAGAACTCAAAAGATAACAAGGGAATCTCACACAAGAATCAATTATAAAAGCAGAAATACTTTGCTTGTGTCCAGTAAAAGGAATGAAATTGAAGAAAGAGAGATGAGACTCTTAGTGGAATTTGAATCAGCATTCTACAACTTATCTGGACTCTTAGAAAAGCTCCCCGAAGGGATAAAAAGGAATCTCTGCTATTTGATAAAAGACAGAGAAGACCACAAGTGCCAGCTATGTGTCTCAGAGTTATCTGAAGAAAGCAATAATGAAACGGAATCAACCCACATGAT